>NC_051155.1:47795400-47937900 GCF_013339745.2 Dermacentor silvarum
TTCTACAACGAAGATCCTCGTCGGTATCACCTTTCTCACCAATTTCAGTGATCTTGCCGAAACTTAGCAAGGTTTTGCCGAATACCACTACTCACTAGTCATCAAACGTACAGAATTTGAAAATTAAAATTAATATATGGGGTTTTACTGCCAGAACTACGATCTGATTATGAGGCACGCCGTAGTGGAAGACTCCGTAATAATTTGGACTACCTGAGGTTGTTCAACGTGCACCTAAATCTAAGTAGACGGACGTTTTCGCATTTCGCCCCCATGGAAATTCGGCCGCCGTGGCCGGGATTCGATCCCGTGACCTCGTGCTCAGCAGCCCAACACCATAGCCACTAAGGAACCATGCAGGGGAGCGTACAGAAGAAAACGAGGGAAGTTCTGCAACGATTCACGAGCCATCAATCGATTCCAGGATGACTGAATGCGTGGATATTTGCTGTACCGAATAGGTTACGATCACTGCGGTGACAGCGTGTGTCACATCGAGCTGAGGCCGCTTGCGAAACGTGTGGCGTGTTTCAGAAGACAGCTGTGCATTGGGGTATATACACACTTGCCTAAGCACGGCTTCTTATACCATCCTCTTTGGTTCTCGCGACTGGCCATTGCTCGATGTAGCGCCTACCATCCCGAGAAGCGCTCTTACTTCAGGCAGGTTTCGTGAACCTATTGCCGAGCTCGCAAGGTAATTTCGTTCAGAAGAATTATTTGTCAGTGGTCCGCGTCTTGACTACTATCTCTCTCGTTATAAGGGTTAACTAGTTAGGTTAAGTAAGTCAAGTAGCTGGTTAAGTTAAAAGAATGGTTGCCAAAAGACTGGCGTCTTATGGCAACCATTCGTGTGGGCTCGGGTATCAAAAAACATGTTTTAACGCGGTGAGCTACATAGGAACGAACGGCGTTTAGCCCTGACAATGGCACACGATTTTTGCGAGGCGCGAACTCCGGGCCAACAGTTGTGACGAACCAGTTTGTGCGATCAGCCCATAGAAAGCAAGAAGCTTTGTATTTGTAATAACTGTCCCTCAATCTCTAGCGTATTCGTTATCGTCTTTCGCCATCACAAGTGACCGGCATCTTCTCTGTGTAAGAACGACCTTAAAATTTGCACCCAGCGCGCTACTTATCTGTATCATACGCATTGCGTCAGTGGACATAAAACTGGTTATGAAACTGGAGGAGGACGGATACACGTGTACGTATGCGAAATGTATAGACTAATGTAAAGGAACCACGAGAGGTCGGAGCGGGTGGGAAGCCTCAACTCGGAGCTAGCGTTTATGCAGGTGGATGTTATCTTTTATCGCGGCAACAACCGGTCATTCTTACACCGGTTTGTATCATCATCATCATCATCATCATCATCATCATCATCATATATTTATATCCACTGCAGGACGACGGCATCACCCTGCAATCTCTAATTACCCCTGTCTTGCGCTAGCTGATTCCAATTTGCGCCTGCAAATTTCCTAACTTCATCACCCCACCCAGTTTTCTGCCGTCCTCGATTGCGCTTCCCTTCTCTTGGTATCCATTCTGTAACCCTAATGGCCCACCGTTTATCCATCCTACGCATTACATGGCCTGCCCAGCTCCATTTTTTCCGCTTAATGTCAATTATAATATCCGCTATCGCCGTTTGCTCTCTGATCCACACCGCTCTCTTCCTGTCTCTTAACGTTAGGCCTAATATTTTTCGTTCCATCGCTCTTTGTGCTGTCCTTAACTTGTTCTCGAGCTTCTTTGTTAATCTCCAAGTTTCTGACCCATATGTTAGCACCGGTAGAATCCAATAATTGTACACTTTTCTTTTCAACGACAGTGATAAGCTCCCAGTCAGGATTTGGCAATGCCTGCCGTATGCACTCCAACCCAATTTTATTCTTCTGTAAATTTCTTTCTCCTGATCAGGGTCCCCTGTGAGTAATTGACCTAGATAAACGTACTCCTTTACAGACTCTAGAGGCTGACTGGCGATCCTGAATTCTTGTTCCCTTGCCAGGCTATTCAACATTATCTTTGTCTTCTGCATATTAATCGTCAACCCCACTGTTACACTTTCTCGGTTAAGGTCCTCAATCATTTGCTGTAATTCGTCCCCATTGCTGCTGAATAGGACAATATCATCTGCAAACCGAACGTTGTTGAGATATTCGCCGTTGATCCTCACTCCTAAGCCTTCTCAGTCTAAGAGCTTGAATACTTCTTAAGCATGCAGTAAATAGCATTGGAGAGATTGTGTCTCCTTGCCTGACTCCTTTCTTGATTGGTAACTTTCTACTTTTCTGGCTTGTATAGGCCCCCGTTATTGGTTCGAGCGAAGACTAAGAACCTTCGAAAAAAGAGCTTCGTCGTCCACAGTGGGGGGTTTGTCAGGCACGCCTCGCTCACGTGAACGGTCTCCTCCTTTCTTTCACCTCGGTCTCGCTTGTGTGCTGCGAGAGAGAGAGAGATCGTGGACAAGATGGCGAGAGTGACGTGGAGGAGAGAGGGCGGTTGGAAGACGACAGCGTGAAGTGCGCAGACGAGTTCTGCGGCGTATCGAATCAGGCACGGCGGCGGCGGTGCTCCGCCCGGGCCCTCCGCTGGTGTGTGTGTGCGTGTGCGGCCGACCGCCGGCGCCGTTACGGGCGTTATTCTCACTTCGTTACGCTCGCTCTCTCGCGCGGATGGAAGCGCGGACGCCGGGGAAACGTGATTCTCTTAGGCAATTTGCCGCCGACGTCGTCGACGTGGTGCGTGTGTGTGTGCAACCCCTCCACGTAGGGCCTTCTTCGACCGCTCGCTCGCTTCTGGCGTAGCGGCGAAGGCGCTCTCGGTTCGCTGGCCGCGCCTGGGAGCCTTGCGGGCCGGCGAAGGGAGGTAAGGCGGCCAGAGCTGCTGCGTCGGCTCGGCGCAATCGAAAATGGGAGCTCACGCATATTGAACGGAAATTTGGTTACGGCGACCCCAAGATCGGATCACCGACGGGCCGACCGCTGCCACAGTGGCTGGTCCGGGTCCAGGCGCCACGACTGAGGTAGTGCAACCGCGGAATAGGGAGAAAGAAAGAAAGAAAGAAAGAAAGAAAGAAAGAAAGAAAGAAAGAAAGAAAGAAAGAAAGAAAGAAAGAAAGAAAGAAAAAGGCTAGAAAAGTGTGGACCACGACGATATCGAGGAAGTCACTGGCGGTGTGAAGCAAAGTGGAGGATGTGGTGGCGAGAGAGTAGCGCACTAAGGTGATGGAAAGGAGGCGTCGCAGAAAGGGTATAGGGATTCGTTGTGTTTTTCGGAGTCCAGCGAGAATTTCGTGCTTCACGTTTCTCTTGAACAAAAGAATCGGACTTTGTATTACCCGATATACAGGGTGTTTCAGCGAACACTTTCAAAAATTCTTACAGGTTGCCTGTGGCAGATAGCCCAATTCTAGTTTATGAGCTGGTCTACTCGAAGAGGTGGACATTACTTGCCCAAGAAATTGAAATGCATAATCGAATAATTAACATAAATTCACTAATTACGTTTTTAGCTTATTATCTAATGGCCCATATTGCAATTTACAAATTGTAGCCGTGGAGTTCGCAAGGCGGATCCACTTGGAACGAATTCTCCGTATGAGACCAGTTTCGAGATATTATTCCCCGAACTTTGCGGAGAAATGCATTGACGTTCCAGTTAGTTTCTTAACAAAACGTCGCTTTATGCATTCAAGCACAAAATTAACTGGAACGCCAATGCATTTCTCCGCAAAGTTCGGGAATTATTATCTCGAAACTGGTGTCATCCGAAGAATTCGTTTCAAGTTGATCCGCCTTGCGAACTCCACGGCTACAATTCGTAAATTGCAATATGGGCCATCAGGTTATTAGATAAAATCTGAATTAGTAAACTTTTGTTAATTAGTCGATTATGCATTTCAATTTTTGTGCAAGTAATGTCCACCTCTTCGAGTACACCAGCTTATGAACTAGAATTGGGCTATCTGCCTCAGGCAACCTTAAATGAATTTTGAAAGTGTTCGCTGAAACACCCTGTATATTGCCACCGAAGCGTTTTGTCGGTTAATGGAAAAAATGAATGGGTAAGGTTGATGGAGTGTATACACCAAAAGCATCGCAGGCACTGCGAGAGACGCTCTAGTGGAAGGGTCAATCGCGACAACCTCGAGTCCTTCGACGCGGACTCAAGGCACGGTGCACGAGCGTTTTCCAATTCTGCTTTCACCTGCACGCAGCGGCCGAGGTCAGTGAATGCCTGGGCACTGCGCATTGCACGGAAATGATGATGCTGGTCAGGTTGCGACGAAGTGCCTTAAATGATGGCACATTCGCTTTCTTCCCATTATCCCGCCTTGTCAGGCATGGCCGTACTTTCTTTCTTATCCCCGAATGCCAATTGGACTGCACGGAACTCATTCGTGCACTGTTCTCTGACTACGATTAGGCGTGGCAGTTAACATACCCCAGCATCATTGCAAGAGACGCCCAGGCCTTTATCTTCAATCTGAACCAGCTTCCAGCTACAATTTACCACCAAGTTAAAGCAAAGGTTTCAACTAGTTGCAGAATTATTTGCAGCACTTAGACCCGCCGTGGTTGCTCAGTGGCTACGGTGTTGGGCTGCTGAGCACGAGGTCGCGGGATCGAATCCCGGCCACTGCGGCTGCATTTCTATGGGGGCGAAATGCGAAAACACCCGTGTACTTAGATTTAGGTGCACGTTAAAGAACCCCAGGTGGTCCAAATTTCCGGAGTCCCCCACTACGGCGTGCCTCATAATCAGAACTGGGTTTGGCACGTAAAACCCCATAATTAATTTTTTTTCGGGATGTGTACTGTCGCGCGGCGGGGCGGAGCTGGACGAAGACGAGGTTTAAAGATTGCACGAGCGTTTACCTGCATTCGTTGAACGTCGAGTTCTTTGAACTGCTCAACATGTCTCTGTAATAGTTCCAAGCTTCAGCAAAACGAATCTCCAACTTCTTGCGCGACGGTCAATCATGGAGACAGCGACAATGTTGGCCTGGCAGACGGCAGTCTTGGCGCTCTGGAGCTTCCAAAACCTTCAAAACCCTCGACGAATTGCTGTCAACGCCGAGTTCAACAGATTCCTAACAGTCGGTATCCAAGATATCGCGGCCGTGGCAGCTCCCTCTTCGGGCCGCCTCCGCAGGCACACATCTAACAGTATGGTGTATATATGTATATAACGTGTACGGTGCGGATCACACTTGCCTAAAGCAGCCGGCTGCGGACTGACCCAGCGTCACTTAGCGGTGGCTGATCGGTTTGAAATGTGTTGGGTAACCGTGGCGGGGAGCTCGCATGCGGCATTCGTGGCCATGCCGCCTGCGAGTGATGGCGACCACGTCGGCCGCTTGACCACTCTGTAGACATGTTCGATTCACTCTTTACCTTCACCTCTTATTTATTTTGCGTACCTGCGTAGGAAGTTTTGCTGACTTTGGTAGGTCTCACGCTTTAATCCGAGTACTTCCACAAGACTTACTGCTTATGCGCTGCGATCGAGTGATCTCTAACGGCTATTTTTACGGTGAAATTAGAGAGCGGTATTTGTAGCACGAATGAAATAAACATCTATCTAGGCATTTGTGACGACATTTTTCGCTCGTAGCCGCCGTCTCCCGTTGGGCACACTTTAAAAATCAAGATGAGAAACAAGGCTGCTACTCAATAGGTATTAGTACTACGACTGTCATCATTAAAACCTCACGCCGGACATTTTCGTTTCTAGCGTTCATCGTTACCTTTATTACATTTTGTAGACAGCCAAGCGCGCACAGCGCAACGGAAGCATAACATGAAGCAGATTGATATGCAAATAGCTTTAGTCGGTACGGCCACAGCACGACGTGCAAATTTTTAGTGTATGCTCCTCTTAAAGAATATAAACGTAGTCAGTGTGGCCCGATATTAGATTACAAGCGGTTGAACGTGTCCTCGATTGCTAAAAGCTGGATTTCTTTTATAGTTATGTAATTTCTTATTTCTCTCTTCTTTCTTTTTCTTCTTTTTTCTGTCTTCTCAGACCGATAGACATATTTCAGCACTCACTCTTACTTTTCACGGCGCACTTTATCGCTTATAACAGGGTGTTTATTGAATAATGTAAATTTCGCCTTCGCAGCTTTCTGGCGATATAAAAGTGTCGTTTCTTTCCGTTTTCGCATAGAAGATTTACAGCCACCTCAACTTCATCGAAACATTTTCTTCTTCGTTTCTATTTATTTCACCGCGTTAGGGCACGTCACCTTGCGACACGAGAGCGAAGAAATTTACCGAAGAAAGTTGGGCTTTCGAAAAAAAAAAAAAAAGAACACGTAAGAGCGGTCTGTCGTCATAACTTCCTTTCCTAGATTAAAGAAATGGCCTTTTCAAGCTGTTCCGAAAATACCGCTATATCGTCCCATTCGCGGAAAAGCTATCGCAAGAAGAAAACAAAAAACGTAGATAAAAGCAATAAGTATCTGTGAAGGAAAGTAAGGCGTTCGGGCACCGAAGCGACCGGGAACATAAGGGCGCGGCAGCGGGGCGGAGATTATCTCAAAAGCCGTCGAGATTAATTCTCGCTACAGGGTGCACGATGCATTAGTGGGAGCGTTTTTCCTTCGGCATTCGCTCTTTATTATTATTATTTTTATTAGCCTTTTCGCTGGCATGCGTGCGCTTTGCTTCGAGTTTCCGATGGTTCTCGCGATACAGTATAGCTGTGTGTTGGTGCTCGCGATTGTTTTTCTGTTTTTTTTTCCCCTCTCTCTCACTGCGCATTGCGTATTAACGCTTAGCAGATACGTGCTCTATTTCACACGTGTCTTGGAAGAACGAAGTGACCGTGTTAGCCTTATTTTCGGGGTGGAGGGGAGCGAGAGAGAGAATGTAAACTACACGTTTAGCTTGCATGTAGTATCGCTCATATAGGGTTCCATACAGTAGTTATTGTAGGGAGCTCTATGTTATCGCCATCTCGTGACTTATTTCTTTCGAGGACGTTGCGACAAGCAGTGATGGTATGGTATGGTAAAACTTTATTATTGTCCCTCGGAACGCGCGTCAGCACGTAGCGGGCCGCTCCCACGTCGGCACAGAAAGGCCGAGCCGACAAGCAGTGATGCGCGAAAAGAATTACGTCGGCCGCTTGAAACTGCGGTTTCACACCAGAGCCACTTCAGAGCTAGTTTTCCAGCAATTTATTGTGGAAGAAGTTGCGGGTGGCAGTCCACACAGCACTGTTTCACTGTTACCATGATAGAAACCACGGCTCGCTGACCGACTGATAGAACTCACTCACTCACTCACTCACTCACTCACTCACTCACTCACTCACTCACTCACTCACTCACTCACTCACTCACTCACTCACGTGTTATCACGTGCTTCGAATAAAGATTAGTAGGGACTCGGGAGACCACCGCACTAATCAATTGGTTTTCTTCTCTGTGCCGCGTCCGCATGTTTGTTCTAATATATGTATTACCAGAGAGTTGCTCGAAACTGGCTCACGAGTGCACGCGCGTGTTTTATTATTAAAGATGGTAACGCTTCCGCTTATTGAACTGCGCTAACAGGTAAGAAAGCAGGAAAAAAGGCAACCGCCTTTTTTCCTGCTTTCTTACTGTTAGCAGCAATGCAGGAGAAACCTCTTCGTTTCCAAGAACCGCTAAACCATGTGCGAAGGAAACCTAATACTTTTGTCGTTACGCAATGGATATAGACGACAATGGCACGCTTCTTACGCAATGGTTGTTGGGCCAGATGAAGTCAGCTCCTTTCCTGGAAGCGGAGAGCGCCTGCGTTCTGAGAACGTCCTCGAATAACGCCGTATATTCTGTGCTTGGAGATTGGATAAACAGACTCTTACGCGTTTTAAAGAGACTGGCAACCGATTCCTAAGGACCTGCAGCGGCTTGTACATGCAGCGGGTACTTCCAAAAGCACATAGAAATGCGTCAAGCAGTATTTCTTGATCTGAGCAATCTCTCAAAGAAGATGAGTCCCGAAATCCAGCAACACTGAGAAGTGAGAGCCGCGCTTATAGTAGAGTATAGTGTACCTATAGTCTGCCTCGCAAAGGGGCCAATGAGTACGATGGGTGGCTTCCGCAGGAGGCAGTGAAACTTTCAGTAACCATCCGCATTTTGATTTTTTCACCCTGCTGAAAATGAAATGCTGCAGTAATAAGTTGCTGCATCTGTGGCTTCTGCATGTCCTAGTGCTAGCTAGTGGCAATGTAATGTAATGTAATGTTTTTTTTTTTTTTTTTTTTTGTAACCGTGGGCTCTAATTTTCAGAGCGCCATTATGTCCTCCGAGTACGGTCGGACACGCGCGCCACCCTATTTCGGAGGCTTTTCCACTGATACCAATCGAGCAGTGAGTTACCGAAAGAACGTATAGTATAAGAAAAAAAAAAGCATTTCAATATGTAAAGAAGGCTGCGGAGCCGCGTACACTAATAGAAGGTCACGCGATAGGGCATCTTTTTTTTTTTTTTTTTTTTTGGTCATGCTTGTGCCGCGCGAGGGCGCCAAAGGTCATTTTCGGCAATTTGTTGCCAAGAACTAATAAATATAAATCCTTGTTCAATGAGGAAAGCAATGCTCGGCTCAGTCAATACGAGACACGATCTTTTCATCGGCGGGGTTATCTCGATTCGTGTTCTGAAGAGTTGTCTGCCCCCTTTAAATACAAATGTCGCATGCGTGCTGTTCTCTGCCCTAGTAGGCGTGGGATGGATAGCCAAGGTTTTACGGTTGTACTTTGTGAGTCGCAACACACGGTCGAATAAATATTTTAAAAAAATTCCATGCTTGGTATTTAATTTCCGTTTTGTAACATGGTAACTGCATGCGTGTCTCTACCAGTATTTTTTTTTTTTTTTTGGGGGGGGGGGGGGGGGGGGGGACTTTCGACTGTTTATTTTCTTTCGTGTGTGCTGCTTTTAATATACGGAAATTCATTATGAAGCTTGTACTGCAAGCATTTTTTTTTAACAATCGTGCGTCCTGTGCTGTAGACGCGAGCAATGCAGGATCCTTTCCGAGCGTCGCACTAAACGTAATAACGGTACGGACTGTTTGTTACATTTCTGTGCTCCGGTGCGATATTCATTTGGCGACCTTGGGGGCTATTCTTTAAGAGTCCACCTAGTGGACTGTCCATTTCGGCTGTCCCTGATTGGCTGTAGCCGTACGAGCGAGAAGGAAACTGGCTGGAGGCACCTATCTCTTCCTCACTCGTGCAGCTGCAGCGAATCAGCAGCGGACGAAATGGACAGTCCACTGGGTGCACCCTTAAAGAATAGCCTCCCCCCCAGATTGAGGTCGCCGTTGGAGCGCTGTGCAAAGTTGTTGACGCAGTTGATTTCGGTGCGGTGCCCGGTTATGTGCTTTGATAAATTCCCTGCACACTCTAATCAACCTCACAAACAGGCTTTCCCGTCTCCTTTTCTTTAAAGCCACGTATTTACGTTGTTATCGTTATCGCTCTATTCGTACAACGTTCGTAACTCGCGCTGTCTAGCGTTGTTCTTTTCCCAGCCGCCAGAAACGTTGCGACCAGCGGGCGAGTCTGCGGTGGCTAATGAGTTCTTCTTTTATCGCAACTTTTAATCATGCGAAACAAAAAAAGTAATCATCCGAAAAAAAAAGTAATCAGCTGGCCTGATACCTTCGAACCTCAGCGTATGCGCGTTTATCGCTTCATTTCATCTCGCTTACTTAATTTTCTCCATCCCGCTGCAGCGTCTTGCGGCGGGAAAAAAGCGCGTTCACTCGGCGTTACGCCGCCACTCTCGCATCACTAATCCATCTCGCCGTCGCGGCGCATAAATGTAACCCCTTTTATTCTCCCTGGGCCGCCCGCAGCTCTTCGTGTGCGCGGCTCAATAAGTTTGGCCCGCACGCGCGCTTTCGCTTCGATACACTGTATCGATTTATCATCGCCGCGGGAGCGAACGCGCTCTGCCGTCTCCGCTTTTCCTCTCATTCGATGCAAACTCTGATTGAACGGTACGCGAACTCCGCGGAGTCTGCGAACTTAAGCCACGCGGGTCTTTTCCTTATCGCCCTCCCATCTGTTGTTGGCTGCGCGTCTTTTATCCGGGTTCATCCGTTCCGCATATCTTATTTAACGTCCTCTTAAGCTCGCACTCCTTAAAGAGCCACTGAAGAGCGACCCAAAGTTTGTTTACGCTGACGAATTATCTCTTTCTAGACTTGTTCTTTGTTTTTTTTTAGTGCGTTAGCATTCTTCGGGTACTGCACGCATCTTCTGGGGGCTGTGTATGGTGGTATCTTACCGTTTTCCCGCCGACGTGAGTCACTGGGTAGTCTATGGTGGAAAAAGTAGCGCATGGGGTTGCTGTGCTGAGGGTCCGAAACCAACGATCGGATCAACTTGGGTGGTTGAGTGTGTACATACGTTCCGCACTTCAAGGAACCTCTTTCACGCCGACATATAGGTCACTGTAGACATCGGACTGGGTAGGTATACCGCTGTTCAATGAAGCTCTTATACGCCGAATTGGAGGGTGTGTGCTACTTGGTCTATGCTGGTCTTCAGTGAGCTTTCATGGCGTTGCGTATATAGCGGTGTACGAGGGCGCTGGATCTCGGCAGTGGCGGTCGTATTCCGACGGGGCGGAAGGCAACTCATGATGAATTGGAGGTAGCATTACAACGTCAAAATTTCAGTTAACAGTTGACAGACATACTTACTTGTTAATATTCCTATATTTTATGCTTATTTCTTGTGTCCAATGTACGCGAAACGGGAGAATTAAACAAAATAATCTGTCATTATCATTGGCTGTTCGTCGGTTTCTGAGCTTGAAAGGCAGTTTAAGGAAATCAAGAATATTTGAACTGCATTCGCAAATTACTGTTCTGTAATGAAAAAGAAAAGTCACTCTTACCGTGAGAAGGCTTCGTGAGCCAGAAAAAGACAACAACGAAAAATAAAATGCAGAAAAGGAAAGACTGGGCGTCGAGGCCGCCTTCAAGTTTCTGCTCCAGCCCGTCGTGCATTGTGACAGGGTCTGCTCAAGCTTACTTATTTTTTATCCGTAAAGTCAAAGACTGAACTTAGTGTCTGAGAACTTTCATTGAGCCACAGCGGCTGAAACTTACGCTGAAATCCAGTGACATCACACTGACGTATAGGTGCTGGTGTTGGAACCTTGGCGTTCTTTTGTCTTAACAACCTCTTGCCGCGATGTTAACGACAATTAGAGTTTCGAAAGAACACTTCATCAGTTTAAACTGGTTTAACGTTTTGCTCCGGTGTCCCTTCAAGGGACTAGTTTTGATACCGGTGGGGCGAGGGAAACTACCTATTACAAACGCTAATCGACGCTGACGGGCCGCACGATGGGCTCCTTCAAGTTTCCTGAAATGTTTATATTGTTTCCCGCGAATAGTGGAAATGAAGCCTGCGTTTTCGCAGGTCGTATAGTGGGGCGCCACACCCTCACTATATGTAGAGCTGATGCGATGCGCGCCCACTACGGACGCTGCCGCCGCGACCCGCTGCGTCTTCTCTCTCCCAGCAGGTGGCGTGCATTTGACGGGTCGACGGCGGTGCCATTTTCGCCCGCCATTTGCCCCCCTCGTTCGTTCGATTCCCCGTGTGTCGTTAATGCGATTACATCCTCTCGGGCAAACGGGGCGTCCCTTCTGCGTCTGCTGACTGCTCACCAGGGGGGGCTGCGTGCGCCGCTGTTTACAGGGGCGCCCTCCCGGCGTCGATGCAGCCGCGCTAATGCGCGCGTGCGCGCGTCGCAAACACGCATGGACGCAGAGAAGCGCGGGCCTGCGACGACTGGTCAGTGAGGCGTGCGGCGCTTGTAATTGGCCAAAGGCACCGGTGCCGTGTGGGGTCACCTTAATAGCCCCCGCTGCCGGACACAGTCGTCGCTAGCTTCGCCGGTCGTCGCTACTCCTTCTCTACCGGTGTGCGTGTATCTCTAGCGCGCAGCTCTCTCGCGTTTTATCCAGAGTGCGCTTGAATGAAAGAAGATTCTGCTGTTTTACTTGGCAAGCCACAGTCTGATCATAAGTCACGCCGTAGTGAGATACTCTGGATTAATTTCGACCACCCGGGATTCTTCTTCAACGTGCACCCGCAGTGAACGGTACACGCGCGTTCGTGCATTTATCCCCTATCGAAATGCAGCCGCCGCGGCTCGGGATTTAACCCCTGACCTCGATCTCAGCAACGCAACGAGCGACCAGTCCACCGCGGCGGGTATGTATTTTCATGAGTTCTGTTGGGAATCTATGCGCGTGTTTAAACCTGCTTCGTGATAGTGGACATCTGTGAAAACAGCTTCTTGTCTGCGTATGGAAACACGAACACGCTTCGACGGCTTTCTTCCCCTGGCGTCCAGTTTTGAACACCAGAGTTAACGGAATGGTTATTGCGAGTAATTTTAATGCGTTGGCATTTGTAGGCTACTCCAAGCACTTTCCGGGGGCTAGTTGAAGTATGTATGTATGTATGTATGTATGTATGTATGTATGTATGTATGTATGTATGTATGTATGTATGTATGTATGTATGTATGTATGTATGTATGTATGTATGTATGTATGTATGTATGTATGTATGTATGTATGTATGTATGTATGTATGTATGTATTACGTAGCCGTTTTCTCGCCTAGCTGGGTCGCTGACAGTCCATGTTTGAATGGGTAGCCCATCGGGCTGCTGTGCCGAGGTAACAGGGTTCGAAAGCAACCGTCGGACCAACTTGGGTCACCGAGTATGTGGCAATGCGCACATGCGTGCCGCTCTTCAGCGAACCTCTTTCACGCCGACGTGAGTCACTGCAGACGCGGGGAGAGGGTAGGGGCAGCGCTGTTCAATGAAGCTCTTTGACGCCGACTTGGAGCACCGGGTGTAGGCGACTCGGTCTGCGCTGGTCTTCAATTAACCTCTTTGATGCCTCGTTGGATTAGTGGTCTCCGATGCTGAGCGCGGAATCGAACGCACGTCACAAGGGTTCCTCAAGGACAGCAACCCGGCGCATTAGCAGACTGTGCCCGAAATGCACTGGCCACGTGCCATGAACCTCTCGCCAACTTTGGTCGCTAAGTATGTGCCACTTGAGTGTGCGGCATGCGAGGAAACAAATCTCAGCCTTCGCACCCACCGGCACGCCACGCTTCTCGGCTCGGAGTTCACGCGCGAACTTCTGGGCATCGTCACTAGATGGCGTAGCGTATCATGCATAACTCGTTTGGACGGTGGGAATACGACGTGTCGCTATATTGATTAGTGCTAACACATTAACGTCGACAGTCACCAACGAGCTTTGGGAGAGAGAGCCTTGGCCAGCTCCGACCTTGGGGATCAGCAAGGGCTGGTCGCTGGGGCCCAGGACGCGGCCCCAGCTCAAGGCATTCTGGAATGAGGACGCCTCTCCAAAGCTATATTTACATAATAAATATGTTTATTCTCTTTTCTTTCTCTCTCTCTCTCTCTCTCTCTCGACAGTCATCGTGCGATGGCTTCTGCCGAACTTTCATCTTCCAAACACTGACGTACATTTTTTCCAAAGCGGTTCCTTTCGCCTGAACAGTCCTCAAGCTTACGCCTTGCCAATAACGTTAACTTTCCAAACAGCACTCGCTCGGCTCCACTCCATCCCACAGGCCCCGGAACTCACGTCTCGCGATGGTTTCGCCGCGTCTCGCCAGAGCCTGTGTCCAAAGAACAGGCAGGGGTGATGTTTCCTTTAGTCAACATTGGCGCATCCTCTGTATTGTTACTTCAGGTACAGCAAGTGACGCAACAGCTTCAAAATCTCCAAACTCTGAACAACTTAGCGCGTCTGGTTTTGAAACACTGGGCCTTTATTCGCTGCGGTCTTTATTCGTTGCCAGGTAAGCTTCGTAACTGACGGCTGCAGCTTCGCAAGAAGGTTGCGTGTCGACACTCGATGTAGTTGTATTGCAGGGATGTTTTTGGTTGAGAACGTAGGCTGCACGCATGCGCGCGATACACATGCAGGTGCGCACACGCACGCATGCATGCACGCACGTCTTTCATTTGTGCCCAGCAAGTTCTCGACCACAAGTTCGGTAGTTTCTTAAATTAAATTATGGGGTTTTACGTGCCAAAACCAGTTCTGATTATGAGGCACGCCGTAGTGGGGGACTCCGGAAATTTAGACCACCTGGGGTTCTTTAACGTGCACCTAAATCTAAGTACACGGGTGTTTTCGCATTTCGCCCCCATAGAAATGCGGCCGCCGTGGCCGGGATTCGATCCCGCGACCTCGTGCTCAGCAGCCCAACACCATAGCCACTGAGCAACCACGGCGGGTAGTTCGGTAGTTTCTCTATTTCTTCAAAAAAGAACGCAAGAGACCATGCGAATATGTCCCCTAACAAGAGGTGCACGAACAGGGAGTATGGGAAAGTGATAGAAATTATCACAGAAATTAATAATGAACTTTACGAAACGGCGCTAAAAAGGACAGTAGACGAAGAAATGTAGGGTACACACACGAGCACTCGTGTGTCTATACCGACACAGTTGTTCGTCCTCTTCCTTTTTAATCATGATTTGTCAAGTTTGAACGTACACCAACTATCCGAAGTTCCTCTGCTTGTTAATAATTAACGTTAGTGAAAGTTGTTAATCAGTGCGCTGTTCGCGTTGATATTTTACAATTTAAGGCGATAACGAGGAAACCGCCTTTTCTCCGCATTAGCATGTAAGCATATCGTAATGACACCAAATGACTGTGGATACGCTTTCTTTTCTTCTTTTTTTTTTTTTTTTTTTGCGGTAATATGTTTTGTGTCATCACCACCTCCGCATTCTGTTCTCTTCAATGACCGCGCCGTCTCTGAAAATGTAAAAATAGGAAGCAGGAAGTGCGCACGAATGGTGCAGTACTAGGTGTTTTGCTCCATGTAGCTTATACTGCCTGCCATCAAAGATAACAAAACTTAAGCGTTGCATGCGGTTACCTTGCAGTATACTAATGGCTTTCGGCGCACAAGCTCTTACGCTTCGGCGTTAGGCTAATCAGTGAACAGTACTGCCCGGTGGCGCAAGCCACTGGGCTTCCCACGCTCTAGATTTCCCTCCCTCCTTCCATTTCCTGACGCAACTGATGCATGCCGAGATGCCCCGAATCGATGCCAGCATTACTTTCTCCTCGTCGCAGGCATTCTACCGTCTCTCCTGCGGGACCCGAAACACTTCCATTCACGGCGTTTCTTGCTTCGAATGGAAAAGCTGCAACATTTAAACTCGTCCTAACTTCATCTAGTTCTGAATCTGGGCTGCGCAATTTGGCGGGAATCTCTCCAGGTGTATTAAACGAGCTGCACACAGCACCCGCTTCTCCGTGCTATAACGTCGACAGATGCACAGCAGATATGCGATTGTTCGGTGACTGTTGTGAACATCTGTGATGAGCAGTTAGGAGGCGCAACGTAACCACGGTGGAAGAGGCCTTGATTCGGCGTTTATGCCTAGAACATGCGCGACCTGCGGAATGCGACCACGTCGAGCTCTCCAGGCGGTCACGGTGACGAGGAAGCCGTGTAACGAAGGCTTTAGCGAACGAGTTGGAAGGCTCCTAGCGGAGGTCAGCGTTCCTACGCCGCCACCGTGCCTTATCTCTCTATCGTCATTTATCCATTTCTTCCTTTTTTTTTTTCATTCCGTTGGCGAGCCATGCACCGGCTCTGTCCGGCTCCTAGTGCTGCCGTACTCTACACTCCGATCAGCCACCGCGCGCGCTGCAGGCCCCGGAACTCACGTCTCGCGATTGTTTCGCCGGGGAGGACGAGACGACGGCGGTGCCGTCGAAACTTTGCAGCTGCTGCCCCCCCCCCCCCCCCTCCTCTCTGCAGCAGCGGGCGGGCTAATTAGTCGGAGTGTATCCGTTCTTATCTCGGTCACGTATTCGCGGCACGCGGAACGTGCGCGGACCTCCTCTGTGCTCCCGCGTCTGAGTCGGCTTTAGGCACAGCGCGCTTCGGCCGGGAGGATATGCCTCGGCGACGCTGCAGGCCTGCCTTGCCCCGCCGTACTGCATGTGCGCTCTATTCCTTCGATCGCCGCCGTGAAATTTCCCTTTGTTTGCCTTCGTACGTCGCTCTCTCTCTCCCTCTTCTGCGAGTGCCGTTCCGAACCGTGGGGACGTGCGGCTTTGACGTTTGCACCGTGCGATGCGCCGGTCAGGCTTCTAGTTTTGTCAGGCGCTCAGTCGTGACCCCACTCCGCCGCCCCCCCCCCCCCTTTTTTTTTTTATTTGTCCTTTCTCGTTCTTCTGCTTCGTTACTGTGCGTGCCTCTCCTTCTCTCTAGTTACCGTTGGTTACCGGTGTCGCTAGTGCGCACCAGTACAATGCGGCAGCGTTTCGCGGTCGTTTCGTGCCTGTCGCTATCTCCGCGTCCTTCGTCGGTGGCTGCGTGCGTGCGATGTACGACTTCTAATCTCCGAGTGCAGCAAGCGTCACGGTATACCACGCTAGCCGCACGACCTAAATGAAGGAACGTACTCGTACCGTTTTCTGCGCAACAAACAAACCAACGAATCAACGAAGAAAAAGAACGGGAAAGAAGGCTAGAACTAACCGTAGGTCTTGGTGCTGTTCGGATTCAACGCTTGGATGACAAAGAACATGTCATCGCCTACGCAAGTCGGTCATTAAGCAAACCCGAGCGTAACTACACGGTTACTGAGCAGTTATGTCTTGCTGTTATTTTTGCCGTGCAGCGATTTTGGTCGTACCTGTATGTACGTCACTTTACGATCGTCACCGATAATCATTCTTTCTGCTGGATCGTGATTCTTCGGGATCCATCTGGACGCCTTGCACGATGGGCCCTGCGTCTGCAAGAGTACAGCTTCACTGGATCCTACAGGAGCGGCCGACGACATGCTGATGCCGATTGCCTTTCCCGGATGCCTCTTGGTGCAACGGAATGCGACGCCGACAGTTTCGACCACCTCATCGCATCCGTACGCCGTGATTTCGCAGATGCCACAACCTTCGCAAGAGAGCAACGTAATGATCCGAGTTTAGAGCCACTTTTCTCTGCCACGAAAGAGTCGACATCAAGTAGTTCAACATTAGACCACAGTCCGTTTTTCCCTATTTACGCTCGTCCGGCGAGGTACACATTGGACACTGTCTTTCCTTTTAGCAGTCACGACGACGCTTGTATCGCGGAAACTCTCTGCCGAGCGGAGGAGGCTCGGCGCCTAGCTCGATTATGTACTCTAGCTTCACAAAAGCAGTACAAATCCCGATACGATAGTCGACACCGGCAAGTCACTTACGATCCGGGTGACCTAGTGTGGCTATGGACTCCCGTTCGTAAACGTGGTCTATGTCAAAAACGGCTCGCTGGAAGACAGTCATCCAAGACCGACATCACGCATGTAGCCCGCCTGAAGCCGTTTACTCAACGAAAGCCCCACTGACTTCTCGCCCGGAGGGCTTCGTTTGCGAGAGGAGCAATGTCACCGTGCGTCAAAGGTAGTGGAGCAGCAGCATCAACAGCAACAACAACATTAGGCGAGCAGGCGGACGACATGCAGTATACCGGCACCCACTTGCCCTACGGCTCTTTGAAATAAACGCCTTCTACATACTCCGTAACTATATATATATATATATATATATATATATATATATATATATATATATATATATAGAGAGAGAGAGAGAGAGAGAGAGCATGCGAGCCGTCTGTTAGCCGTGTATAGAGCTCCACGTTATGGTCGGCTTCATGGTTGTTCTTCTGACGTGAAAATAACAAGCGATTACACAAAAAGATCGTCAAACGATCGATTTAATGTGACGTCGTATTCTTCTTACCTTATATACGTAGGTGTTCGCATGGCCAACAGCAGGGACGGATATTATAAACCTGCCGGGGGAACGATGCAGGACTCCGTTCGGTTATGCAGATCGGTCGGGATGTTTTCATAGAGCGGGCTCGCGATGTTTGCCGACGCCACGTAGCTCATGCATAACGCATACGAGAGTTGGGACCTTATTGGCTTAAAATATTAACTGCAGATATTCATAGTCCCCTGGCTATGTCGACATTTCCCCCGACACCGTCGGGACGGCGTTGCGATAACAATGGCCCACGAGACGAGGTTGCGGCAGCCATCACCCGAAGACAGATATACATAAACCAAATTAGGCCTTAGCAACTAATTGCGAAACATTGAACTTGCTCTTTTTTTGTCTTTTTTTATATCTGTGGTATTCGCCGTTGCCATCGAAGTCCGAGTATTGCTATGCGTACTGTGCGTGCCATTTTTCTATTAATATAAACAAGGAAGCCGTGTATTAAGTCTGTTAAGGAGACACAGTGAAATTAGTATCGAAGCCTAGGTTCGGAGAATGAGTTTATTTCTAGAATACTAAATAGGTTGGTTTTTTCAAAATTTTCACATTCCCAGAATCCAGACTTATCTGAAGAGGATGACAACACGCTGTCGTTGAATTACAGCGGCGACTTCGTGGGACGTGAAAGATTGCTGTATAGCGAGTTACCGGGGTAAATGAGTTATTCGCCGATTAATATAAAACAAACAGCGTTGCGCTCGAAAGTAGCGGTAGTCGAATTTAAGTACTTGTGTAATTTATTTATTTTTTTGCCTGTAAATAGCGACGACTGCATGATTTGCCGTGAAGGGACGTCTTGTTTAGCGGTAGTGGATTGTATCTATACGGGCGGGTTTAGTGTAGCGATTGTGGCTGACTCTGGCCTGACCGTCTTTTCCGACGTTCGCGGGTTATGTCACGGCACGTCCCTGCAAACCAGTACCTGTAAGGGAGGCAAGAAGACGTGAAACTTCCTTTCTGGCTATAAACACAACGTGCTGCAGCCCACGCATACGGAAGGTCTTCTGTGAAGTCTGAAGATCGTCCCTTTCGTCACAGTAGACCGGGCACGGCCGCAGCGTTCCATGTCTCCTCTCTAGTCCCACTACGTAGAATGCGGCGAGTCGGGCGTCTAAGCACCATGGTTGTACTGACACCTCATTATTGCACCCCAGTGGTCTTCAGGCTGAGGTCACACGTGAGACAAACTACAAAATCCATGCCGATGCCTCTTCCTCGACGAAAGCACCGAGTTCATGCGCTTGCACGTGGCTGAAAAACCGGCATTATGTATCGCTTGTGCGACAACATGTCCCACCTCGTAGCGCCATTAACAGACGCGGGGGGGTGTACGGTGCGGTGAGACTTGCCCAATGCGACGCACAATACAATGAGTTTGTACTTTTTTTATTGCGATAGCAATTATGTGGACATTTCAGCCGGATTTCTGCCGTCGGCGTCGCCGTCGCCGTGAGGTTCCGTATAGATAAAATCTTCGCCGCGCGCCGTATGCCCGAGCGGAAGCGTGCGGGGACGCGCGCTATGACGGACGAGAGCGAACGCACTCAATCTCCCACGCGCAAGCAAGGAAGCGGGAAGCCAGCGCCGGAGGGAGCAGGGGGGGTGGGGCACTTCTACTGTGCCAACAACCGCGCTCGTCGCTCGCCCGCACCGTCTCTTATCTCCACACGGCTCTGACCTTTGTATGCGCTGTGCATTCGCCGCTCAGTTTCCGTTGAAGCGATAGACCGCACGTACCTTAGCCCGCTGCGGCGTATGCGCTTGCTGCCAGAGTTTTGACAGTCGTTGTCTGCAGTCATTCAGTGTGATAGATTCATGTTTGTTTGTGCGCGCTCACACCACGCTTGTTCATTCAGTTAGTAATAGTCGGGCCACATTTTCCAACGCACGCTACACATGCAATGCTGCCCGGATCGGCAGTGCAGCGCTACAGGTGTGTCCCTTCGCACGCGCTGCCCACGGGAAGCGCTTCTCATCAACACCACCGTTTCACACGCGCCTTCTAGTGGTCATCGAGTCTCTCTTCATGTCGGTCTACTTACGCCGCAGCACACCTGCTTAATTAATCAGCTCATGTTTACTGCAATTCATATTGCTACCAAAGCCGCTCACCTTATTTCGTATGACATTGCTGTGTTGCTATCGCATTCATTGCTTCGCCCTTAGGGCGAAACTGTGACATTTTTATTTGTATAAGTAGGTACTCATATTTGTTGCGTTAATTTTCTTGGTTGCAACTTTGCAACAATTGCAACTTCATATGTTCTCTTGACTCTGTATTAATATATTTTTTATGATTACCAGTGTTCCTATTTCCCTTCCAATGTACAAATTTACTTGTTCTTTCCTACTATGTGGTTATTTTTATGCCGTATTTATTGCCTTTTTTCTGTAACCCCCCCTACGCAATGCTCCACTGGAGCCTGTGGGGTAATATGAATAAATGAAAAATGAACAATTATTTGGCTTGTAAGACTGTGCACCTAGAGGAGGCTACTTGTCGTAACCGGATAAATGCTCGTTTTATGACCGCCGTGTCGGTGGCTTAATTGCGGCCAGCCTTATACAGAAAGCGATGAAAAGCAGTGACATATGCCGTATACGCTGTTAGAAAAAATTGTTACCGAGTTGGAAAACAAGAAACCAGCGTTGCCGCTTTTATCCTGTCGCGCGATCGGAGAAGAGAGAGCGAAATGTCAGGCGCTTACGCACTGCCGTTTAGTTTCGGATTAGTTGCTTTAGTTTCGGATGTCCTTTAGATTACCAAAGGACGTTACGTCCTTTGGTACTTCCCCGTGATTACTTCTCTGTGTTGATACACGGCCATCAAACGCTGCGAAACAATCTGCGACAGTAGTTGCCAACGTGTTGAATATCATCAAATAATTGGATCAGCCAAAACCTTAACAAAACGGGACATTCAGAAACCTTCGTTTTGTAAAATGTAAAGCAGTCCCAGCAAATACATTCCCAAATGCCAGCTTGACCAGAGCGTCAAGAAGCGCACGTCATCATCGCAGAATTCAGTCTATACGTTTTTGCCGGGCTACTGCCGAACACACTATCGAATGCAAACATCGAGCACAATATAGCTTCTGCTCCGTGTTAAATCTATATATAACGGAGGAAGAGGAATTGCAGGACGATCGCGACCACAAGTGCGAGTGGAAAGAATGTCGTATACAACCCCCCCCCCCCCCCCAAGAAAAAAAAAACTAGACAAAGAAACAAAAAAAAAAAAATACGAAAATAAAGCCCTCAGTGTTCGATGGCGCCTGCAGGCTCTGACATAATGGCTTTTGTTGGCGCAAGGAAGCATCGTCCTATATCCACCTTTCGCCCAGATACGTACATATATTACTGCATGAACACCTCGTCGTCTTTTTTTTTTTTTTTCGAGGTTTTTCTCTCTCTCTCTCCCTGGTTTGTTTCCCTCTTTCTGGTGCCGTCACATTGCCGCGCGAGCGTTTTTTTCTTTCCACTCTCCGGGCGCGAAGCGATTGAAAAGCCGGCGCTGTCGCTAAGATTACATTTCCGCATCGAGTCGCGCGCTGCCTTCTCCTCCTTGGCCGAGTATGAAGAAGCAGCAGCAGATTGTGTTCTCCGTTCTGTGCGCACCTTTCTTCCCGTCGCGCCTGTTCCGCCGCCACGATTCCTTCGCGCGCCGCGTCTCGGTGTTGCGTCTCTTCATTCCTGTCTTCAATGGGTTCTTCCTTTCTTCCTTTTTTTTCCCTTCTTTCTTCCACTTCTTCATTTCTGATGCGAAGTTTCTTGTAACTGCAGGGCGCGAGTGGCGCTCGGGAAACGCATTAGAGGACGAATTTCAAAAAGCGGTTTCGTTTGCCTCGCGCGCTTTAAATTGACTCTCCCTTTTCCTCGCCGCCACTTCTCGTTATATGTATTTTTCCCTTTTTCTTCCCCCCACTGTTTACACTTATTCTGAACGAGCAGGGCGGCTTCTCCCTTTTTTTTTTTTTTTTTCTCCGGTGGCGCTCTTTCGCACCCGCTTGACTCCCGCTTTCTGTATTTTCTTTTCATTTCGCGCACTCGAGAAAAAAAAAAAAAAAACGTTTTTTGGCGCCGCGCTGCCACCATTGCCTTATCAACACGAGCGGCAAGAAAGAGTCATTCAACTCGCTCTTTCCTTCCCTTACACCTGCGTTTCTCTCCATCCGACCCTCTCTTTCAACCACTTTCTACGCCGTTTCTCTGGATCCTCGTATCTGCACCCTTTGTTACGTTCGTGCGCTGCGCCGGCAGCGTCAGCCTCCGTAACGCCTTCACTTCCCATTTATTTGGTCTCCTCTCGTTCTCTCTGCCTGTCTTTCTATCTCTCCTTTTACATTTTTTCGTTCGTTCGTTCCGCGCCTCACGAAGCTGTTCCACAGTGTGTCTGTGCAGCCCAGCGCGAGCGCTACCTCGTTTTCTAGCTTTATTTCGATGCTCACATCGTCCGCTCTCTCAAGGCCTCGGTGCGGGTGCACTCTTTCTCTCTCTCATTCACTCTCTCTTTCTCTTTGCCGCTATTGAAATAGCATATAACGGGCCCCGTGTTCCGTGTGACTTGCGCTGAAAAGTGTAACTCGTGAGTACCCTCTCCCCACCCCCGCTTCTCCGCAGCTCCAACCGGCTCTCTCGGGAAGACGAGAGAGAGAGGAGTAAGAAAGAAAGAACAAAAAAAAAAGGGGGGGGGGGGAGGTGTACTCCGCGGTGCGGCAGTGTTTCAGCTTCTTCTTCTTCTTCGATTTTACCCTCGCCACTCTTCTCGAGCTGCTTTGTGCCGATTTCTTAGCCACTCCGTCCGCTTCTCGCGATCTCGCTGCGACGCTGTAGGTTCTCGTCTTGTGCGGCATTGCGCGCTTCGCTGCCAGCTTGAGCGCTGCTCTGCGGTTTACCGCGCACTCTTCTTGTAGGCTCCCTCTGGTCGCTCGCTCGCCTTTTTTAGGGCTCGGCAGATCACCCCAACCGCCTTCCCCCTCCGCCCATATCGCCTGTCCTTCTCCCCTTCTACGGGCCGCGCAGCTTTTGTCTGTCGTTATAGCTGTACCGCTCGCTGCTTGCTACTCGGTGCGAATCATATCTCGCCGACGAAAAAAAAAAAAAAACAGAGAGAGAGAGAGAACTCCGCCTTTTACCGCCTTTGTGCTTGCGTGGCCACCGTCGGCGGCGCCGTTACAACGCGAAGAGGATGTGGAATTCCATTAGGCACTCGCCGACGTGTATGCGTTTCCCGGACGCTCCATACACTGCTGCGCGAGCACCGTATGTATTCTACGGTGCGCGCGCGGCTTCTGCTCCGCCGGAGAGAGATCACTGTGCGCTCTGTCAAAGGAAACCTTTCGGGTGCCTCCTCCTATTCTGCCATTTTCTTTGCGGTTACGTATTTCCACCGCTGACTCCCTCGTTCTTCATTCATTGAGTTCGTTGTGTTTTTACGTGTGTTTGTGTTGCTTTCGCTTAGTTGTTTGCTACTTGATTTCATTTTTACGCTATTCGGAGCAACTTTGTGTGTGTGTGTGTGTGTGTGTGTGTGTGTGTGTGTGTGTGTGTGTGTGTGTGTGTGTGTGTGTGTGTGTGTGTGTGTGTGTGTGTGTGTGTGTGTGTGTGTGTGTGTGTGTGTGTGTGTGTGTGTGTGTGTGTGTGTGTGTGTGTGTGTGTGTGTGTGTGTGTGTGTGTGTGTGGAAGCTTATGAATACAGGCCAAAGCATGGAATGAGTGTGTGTGTGCGCTGAACTGCGCTTTGCATCCAACTGAAAAAAAAAATGCGTCGTTATACGGCAGCAAACCTATCCATATTTCGATGCCATTTTGACTAACGATGCCCGAAAAAGGTGTATAGAGCACATATCAGTGTCGTGCAATCTTTCGCAGATAGGCGGGGGAGTGTTTTGTTCTTCGGGAACAGGATATCCATTTCTCCGTGCCGCTGCTCGCAGCGCCTACCTTTATGCTATTTGCACATCGTTTCCGACCGTATCGTCGACAACCTGTTTATGCACGTATACACTGCGGGAAGAAGGCATCTCCGGGGGATTTACAATAACCGCTGCCTTGCATAAGTGGAGCCTATCCTGTGATTGAAAGTTTCCTAATATCAGCACGGCACCTAATTCATCGACTTCACTTTTCTTCTCTTTCCGTAGCACCAGTAGGCCACGGGTTTTCTGCTGTATGCGTGTTACAATAGCTGCCCAACCCCCATTTCGTCCTTCTAATGGGAACTAGAATATCGTGTACACCGGCGTTTGCTGTCGAATTCATACGATAGTCAGTCCTTATTTTAAGGTTGCGCCTATTATTTCCTGCGTCGTATTGCTCGTTGCGCGGTCTGTAGCGTTCTTTCAAGTTTCTTTCTCATACTTCCAGTTTCGGCCAAGGAGGTCCGCACTTCACCGATAGTGTATAATTTGCTTTCCTTGTCAAGGTAAGCTCTCGTTCATAAACTACGAATGTCATACGCAATCCAACCCATTTTAGCTTAACAGCAGTTGGAAGCTCGACAACGGGTTTGCTCCAGTCGTCCGTCCGTCCTTTGTCGTCATCCGTCCGCCATCGTCTTCATGTCGCCGCTGTCGTTTTTGGCGTCGTCGTATCTTCGTCTTCGCCGTTGTGGTCGAGTTGCCATTGTCGCATTCAGTTGGGCAACTTTGCACAGTGTTGCAGTAATATTATACAAAGTTGGCGCCTTTGGTTAAGCGAGGTCTACTAAGAGAGAGAGAGAGAGAAAATGGAAGCAGGGAGGTTAACCAGGTTGCACCTGGTTTGCTACCCTACAATGGGGGAGGGTGAAACAGGCAGCAAAAGGGAGAAGTGACGCGCTCGCACACACAACAGTGGCCACCGCGCAATGAGAGGTTGAATTTCTGCTCCTAGGCGAAGGAGAAAGAAAACAATACGTTTAAATGATAGCTCGAGGCCTATTATGGGAAGAGGAGAAGGGAAATCGGGCTGGAGCGTGAGACATTATGGAAGCTTCACAATCTAAGTCTGCGAGCGGTGAGGTGAAAGTGTACGATCGCAAGTGCTGTAAATGGAAAGTAGCTCAAGATAAACGCGATGACAAGGAATCCATGTTATGCGAAGCAGTGTGCGGGGAGCCTATCAAGGTAACGAAACGACCATGAGAGCACCAAGACATAGGCGGCTCTTTCATGACCGACATGACGCCCATGTCATGGACATTCATGTCATGAGTCCTCAGGAGTCTCTTACCTACACCTAAGAGACCTTAAGGCGAAAGCCGTAGTCATGCTCATGACTATGACTTCGACCAACAATCTTCGACCATCAACCATCGACCATAGCCTTTTTCTTCACTTATTACCACATCCGAACTCATTCCATTGGTTTTTCAGTGTTAATGTTTTCTCGCTGAGTCATTGTCATTTTTGGTGGGTCATGCTCATGACTATGGCTTCTACCACCATCCTTTAGTGTTTCCTTCACTTACTACCCATGCCCGACACCATTTCAGTGGCTTTTGGATGTTAATCTTTTTTTCGCTGAGTCATTCTCATTTTTGCTGAGTTATACTGATGACTATGACTTCTACCACCATCGTTTAGTGGTTCCTCCACTTAGTACCCACGTCCGAACCCATTTCAGGGGTTTTTGAGTGCTAATCTTTTTTTCGCTGAGTCATTGTCATTTTTACTCAGTCATGATCATGACTGACTTCTATCAGCATCCTTTAGTGTTTCCTTCACTTAGTACCCACGTCCCAACCCATTTCAGTGGTTTTTGAGTGTTAATCATTTTATTGCGATAGCAATTATATGGACACTCAAAAGCAGATTTCTGCCGTCGGCGTCGCCGTCGCCGTCGCCGTGAGGTTCCGTATGACGTCATTTGAAGAAGAAATCGTCGCCGCGCGCCGAACGCTGTATGTGCGAGTGAAAGGGCGCGAGGGGCGCGTCTTTCACGGGGAGTGAACGCACGGCGGAGAACAAACGCGCGTTCTGCGCCGTGCTCGCTTAAGGGCTGCAGAAGTAGGCGTCTCTTTTCTCCTTTACAATCACCATATATGTAGAGCAAACGCGCCTTCTTCCGACGGGCGAGAGGCCGTGGGGGAGGGGGAGGGAAGGGAGGTTTCGTTGGGTCTACATGACATGCATGTCATGACATTTATGTCATGACCTATCACTTATATTTGTCATACACTCCTGTCATACTGTGGAAATTTTGGTACCTGCCAAGTTAAAGAAACGACCATGAAAGCACAAAGACGTAGGCGGCTAGATAGATAGATAGATAGATAGATAGATAGATAGATAGATAGATAGATAGATAGATAGATAGATAGATAGATAGATAGATAGATAGATAGATAGATAGATAGATAGATAGATAGATAGATAGATAGATAGATAGATAGATAGATAGATAGATAGATAGATAGATAGATAGATAGATAGATAGATAGATAGATAGATAGATAGATAGATACTGTCAAAGTAGCAAATGTTCGCCAAGCAATGCTTCGCATCTAAAAGATTACGGGACAAATGATGCGTCATTAGAAGCAGGCTCCAGTGATTAGAGATATGGTGAAAATCATTGTCATTATGAAGCGATGCTCAATTTAACGAGCATTGTTAAACTGATGCTAAAGTGATACTAAATTGATTGTAAGGAGATGCTCAATTTAATGAGCGATAGAAAGGAGAAGGATGGACGCCACATTAACGGACAGATAATGCATTAGAAGTCAAGTGTGCTATAGTCTCGTTTTAACACGAAGCTAGTTAGTGCTAGGAAAATCCTGTAGTGCGTGAAACATATAGCGAGTGGTCTATTAGTGCGGGCCAAGGGAGGGTAACCGTGGCTGAGAGTCATACGGAGTGGTGTGAGCGTAAGTAGCCGGTATGGCGTGGTTTCGATTGAATCAGGACAAATGTAATTCGAGATCTTTGGAAGAGCCCTTTTCCCCAAACGCATTTTGTTACGCTGATAATGATTATTGCTGGACGTTATTCTGGTTAACCTCCCTGCCTTCTGCATTTATCTTTCCTCCTCCCCTCGCCCCTGATAATGATTATTGGTGAAGAAGGTAAGATAGCTAAAAAAACAAAAACAACAACCTTGTATTGATGACGAAGGTGATCAGAACTCGTTAGGAACACAATGCGGCATCGACAGGGCATTAAGTCACGGTAGTACCAGAAATCAAGCATCAACTTACGGCGATGAAAAGGAAACATCATCGTGCCCTCTCTTTCTCTGTTTTCCCTTTTTTCTTTTTTGTAGCCCCTTCTCCGAGATCAGGGTAGCAAATCGAACGTGCCTCCCTGCCTTTTCCTTTCTTCTCCCTATAGATTTGCATACACGTGCTTCCATATATTGCATTGTTGGCCGCCTGATTTCTACATGACTTTTTTTTCATTTTTTTTTTTACTTTTACTTTTACGACATTTGTGAAGTAGCACGATTTCCGTCGAACCATTTCAGCCAGGTTTAGTATTTGTGGAAATGTCTAAAACGTTTTACCAACGCTACGGCGCAGTACCATTTTGGGACCTTCGAAATTTTCGCTTGCGTAGCACATTGTTGAGTCCTTTATTGCGTTCGCAGATTACCATTCCTTATAGTTCTTTCTCCCGAGAAGTGAAACACAGTCTGTTTTCTCGCGCCACTTCACATTTCCGCTGACTTTTCTTAAGCGCGTGCTGCTTACACATGCGAGGTTTGCCGACGATTGCAAGTTTGAGCGAAATAAGTCGGCGGCTAGCTCAGAGATTAGAAAGTTTGAAAGTGCGCGCGCATTCCTTGTGAGAGGAAGGAAGACTGCGCGAAAGCGGCGCCCGCTTACTTATCGTCGTCCGCAGCGCTCAGAGATAGCAGTGAGAGGAGCGCTGGCTACACGACCTCCATCACCACCTCGCCAGCGGACGGGAGGAAAAGTCGAGGACGCGTCGACATCATATATGCAAAGCTTCGCCTCCGTGCTTTCCTTCCAATTCACGGCCACGCTTTGCGAGAAAAGACCCTGCTTTGCGCATATGCTAGAAAGAGAATAAAACATGATAGAAAAGGCTACAAGCGGAAGCTTGCAGTGGTTCTTGCGGAGCCAACGTTCGTGGTACGCCCGGAATGTTCGACTTCCGGGGCCAAGTGGCGCGCAAACTTCCTTCCCGGAAGGAAGCCCTGGAACGATGTTGTCGCGCCGGTGTTTCCCGCGCGCCGTCCCCTTCTTCCAGCGACGCGAAGCTCCCGTTTTTTTTTTCTTTTTTTTTTCGTTTTTTCCTAGGCGCCTGCGAAGCGAAGTGGCCATCCCATTCCTCGCGTTGGGGGCCCTGACGGACAAGCCGCTGCCGCGACGTCGTCCTATACGCGAAGACATCGGTTGGCCCGGGCTCGTCTCGTTTAGACCCTCTCGTCGCGCGTCGACCATACTCGCACTATCTGTCGCTCGCGCTGATAGCGCCGTGGAGTTGAATGTTTAATTGACGCCGTATAGTAGGCCGCCTTATCCCACTGCATTATTTGGCGCGGATGCCCGCGCGAAGGCACTGCTTTAATGCCCGTCCTCTTTTGTTCTCTTCGCCTCTACTACGGGGCAAACACGGAAGAAGGGGGCTGTCTGTCTTCCTGTCCGTCCGTCCTTCCTTCCGGTTCTCCTCCTGGCGGGAAGAGGAAGGAAGTGCGACTGGCCGTCACCGGCGCCTCCCGTTGAAGGACGACTTCCTCTCGGATTTGCTTCCAGGTGGTGGGCTCTCGCCGAGACGTACTCGCGTTCCTTCCGCAGGCCTTCTCTGTCGTCTCGACTCGCAGTTTTCGACAGAGGGCTTACGTATTAAACGTCTATCCCTTCGAAAGCGACGAACCAGTCGTATGAAAAGATTGCGCTTGCAGCGTTCATGTTTCGAGGTAGGGAGATAGATGCTGAAGTTAGCGCGTGAAACAACAAATAAAAGTGCTCCCTTATACTATCTTCGGAAGAGGGGCGTGGAGAATCAAAATGCTGAGAACTTGTTGCCGGTTCTTTGACGGGGACACTAGTCTGCGTTCTGCTATAAGACAACGCTAAGATTTGTGCTGCATCGTCACCAAGTCATGTTTGTAACCCATCATTTGGCATAGTCTAACACTTTTATTTTTACTGTCCGCGATAGGTCTGGGGCACTGTAACTTTAGTTTTTATTTTAGGTTCATTGTGAGCATTAGTTTGCAGCCTTAGCCTGGAATACTATACAGATCTTGCGCTGATACTTTCCGTGGCATCTGTGAACAAGAGTTCTGTGCGGAACCCAAAACGTAAACAATTTTCTGATTTGACTTGGTCAATGTCCCTAAAACACTTCAATCGTGATTTTACTTCGCCAGGCGGTGTTACGTCAAACACTTCATTTCCGCAGTAAGAGCAGAGTTCTTAACACACCATGACGAGTGGATAAAACGAAATTGGGTGGGCGCGCTCTTCCAGATAGAGTTTATAGCCTATCTTTTGTTTTTCCTTGTGAAGTTATCCAGCTACCGCGGTCTTAGTACCGGATTGGCCAAGAACAGGCGGAACTATTATTCGTACAGCTGTGTTCTACTTCGCTATTGGCATAAACAGCATGGACAGCAACATGATCTTCGTGAACATATATTGTATTGGCTATTTAATGCAATACTATTATGGGCGGACTTCGCCCAATTCGTGGAGATAACTAACAGAACATTCGAGGTGTGTTGAGTGTACGACAGCGCGTCAGGCTGCGTGCAGGAAATGACTGCGTGCAAGTTTGTAAAGAGGACGAGGTATGCAAACGTCGCTTCATAAATGAAAGTGTACAAGGTCGCTCGTGGTGACGCACCTGTGCGCAGGCGGAATGTCCAAATCATCATAATTTAAGCACGCCATTACATACAGTATGCGACAGCATACTTAAATTATGATGACTTTGACATCTCGGTAAACGTTTTTCTCTCGTGTGTGTGTTCTAGCTGAAAATAGGTGAAAAACGGCTATCCTACCAGTTTTTCGCTTCTTTCCAGGTAGAACGCGCGCACAAAAGAAAAACGTTTCTAACGTGCTGCAGCAGAACACGGTCTCTGAGATGTCGCTGCTCGGAGTCCTGGTGGGGCCCACGTTGGCGGTATTTTCGGTATTTTCGGTATTCCGTATGAGTCTGAGTGACATGCGCTCTATGGCCTGTCGTCCCAACAGCCGCATCCAACAAGTACAGTTCCGACAGGTCTCAACATATTCTAGAAGGTTTCAGTAGATTAAAGCAGACGGAACAACCATCTTTCTGACGCGCCGCACGCCCCATTGAACGCCACGTTGTTCCATAAAAGAAAATAAAAAAGGGGGGCATGCAAGTTTGCACTCGGTCGCGCAAAGCTTAGGCACAGCGAAGTTTACTGGCTGCTACTGCTATAGGTATTAACTTGATTGCTGCTAAGTCTTAACTTCGTTTAACTTAACTACGCATGTAGGAAGGTATTCTCGAGCGATCATTTTCGGAGGTACCTTCTCTCTCGTGACATTTCGCGTGACTAACGCTGGACGTGTCGGCATCTACAAGCGACAGCGTTCCTGGCATGCCACAAACGCGGGCAGGCTAACTAAGGTTGGCACAGTGCCAAGAACGCTGCTGCTTGCCGACGCTGAACGCGTAGGAGGCTACCCGCTCGATATCAATCGGCCAGCTTCGCTGTGTCTTGAGCTTTGCGTGGCCTAGTGCTAGCTTTTACCTTTTTTGTTTTTCTGGCTCAGCGCGCCGCGGAGAGAAGAGAGGCGGGGGTGGGGAAAGCAGGGAGCTGGCGAGGAGGAGACCGCATGCGCATGCACGCGGTCTCCTTTTCCTCTTTCGGGTTTCCATGGCTACGGGGCGGCAGGTTCTTGGCACGCACCACAAATTACGGCTGGCTTAAACAGAAAATGTTAAAACTATAGCTTCTGGGGTTTTACGTGCCAAAACCACGATATGGTTATGAGGCACGCCGTAGTGGGCGTCTTCGGATTAATTTCGATCCCCTGGGGTTCTTCAATCGGGCGTTCTTGCGTTTTGACCTCATCCACTTACAGCCGGCGCGGCTGGGATTCGCACCTGCGACATCGCGCTTAGCAGTGCAACAACAAAGCTGCTAAACCACCGGGGTGGGTGCATTGTTCCATGTGAGTGTCCCCTGCTCAGCATACGTATCCACCGACTGGCCCGAACTTTCTAATAAAACGACAGAAACCCGACACGCGCTACGTCAATTAAAGCTCTGCATTATCGCGAAACGTCGCCCGCGCGGAAATGACGAGCGCTTCGTTGTCGGCCCCGTCGAGGAATGACGTGGAGATCTGCGGTGCCATCGCGACATTTCCGCTTGTCTGGCGAACGGAAGGAGGCGCGCAGCGATTTTGAGAGAGGGGCGTCGAACCTGACTCCGAGCACGCGCGAATGTTAGGCGAGATTGGAAAATACAAAAAGATGAAAAGAGGAAAGCGAGAACGATTGGAGGGAATTCCAAGTCGAAGAACGAAGATGTACGCATGAATAAAGCACGAGGATGATTCTCGGGGATCTACAAGGTGCATGGTGCACGTACGAATGCCGGCCGCGTATATTGCTGTTGGTGTGAGCGCAAGAAGACGAAGGGGGCAGGGATTGACAGTTGAGCCCGCACAATCGGCCTTCCGTACCCCTTCTCTTCACCGTCTGAACCCGCGAGCTGCGCACCTGACGGAAAGGAAATGGAATCCCTGTCGTCGTGGCTCTACCATGTCGGCGTGCATGGAGCGAGGAATTTGGACAGCTTGTTTCCGTGTCGTGATTACTCTCCAAGAAGGAGAGAGAGAGAGAGAGAGACAGGAAACTACTCAGTTTTCCCGTTTGAAATGATCAAGAAAAACCTGAGTCGAAACATCCTAATAAATGGAATGAGAAACGAAATTCTCAATGCAACTTCTTTTTTCCTTTCCCTCGTTAAGATGGCTTTCTCTCGTGTGCTGTCCCGACACGTCTTTATGTATGCTCGTTGATATATTTTCACGGAATTACGTAAATATCTGCCGTGGTAGAAGTCTCAGTAGCGTCACATCAGCTGAATTACTTGAAGAAGCAGACCTTGCATTTGCAAAACAGATTAAAGAGTGATATTGGCGAATAACAAGATTTTTCCATGTTAACTTCGTGCTTAACCGTTCTACAGCACACGTCCTGATTGCGATGCTGAAGTCGAGCAGTAATTAAGCATAATAATTAATTAGCAGTAATCCTGTACTTAGCACCAGTTTCGAGAAGTAACTCTTCAAAATCTCTGGCGAGAAGCATTGAGGTTTCAGTTAGCACTTTGCAGTGCTCAAGTCGCCTGGAACGTCAGTGCATTTGTTGCTTCACTCTTGCTTTACTTTGTGTGTATTTTTTATGGATGTATCGCTTGTTCTTAGTTTTCTATTTCTCCTTACGTTGCGCAAATGCCTCAACGCTCCCTCTACATTTGTGATTCATTCTTTCTTGCATATTTAGTCATTTTGTTTAATTCTCTGTCGTTATTACATTTACGTGCACATTGTACCAAGTGTCTGACGTGGCCACTGCTTTGTCATCAACTCCAGCGCGTCGAAAATAAATGTTCGCCATTGTGTGACGATACATACATACACCGTGCAGCAGGCATTGCATCAGTGTAGTTATTTTCCACGGCCGTAGACTAAGTGGTGTCTAAGACTACTTAGTAGACTAACTGGCCGCTCACTAAACGCTTACTACAGCGTTTTGACAGCGAGTTTCCGCGGTCATGGGGTGAGATGCGTTCATGTTTGCGTGTGCACGCGTGACACCGTGCTTGTTAATTTAGTTAGTATGCCTATGTCTACAAGTTTATTCGGCCGATAAAACTACTATCCTTACTTCGTATACCTGTCCACTAGTTTGCTATCGCAATCGATGCCTCGCCTTTCGGGCGAAAATGCGACTTTTATTGTTTTTTTTTTTTCCCAATTCCTTAATACCACGCACCAGCAACGAAGGGCGAGCAAGGGACAGCGAGCATGTCCCTCCTTTAGTTGCTGCAATTACTGGTGCTGCCGCCTTCAAGAATGTCATGTTTAAAGCTTCTTGTGTATTAAAAACAAAAACAATAAAAAACACTCCTATATCTAATACCTTCGGACCTTTAGGGTAAATAAATAAATAATAATAAATAAATAAATAAATAAATAAATAAATAAATAAATAAATAAATAAATAAATAATTAAATTGTAGAGATAGGCACGTCGAGACCCGACAGGCTATAGGAAATAAATGAAAATAAAATGCGCGCAGGAAACTAGAATACAAATCTGACGATAAGTTAAGCGTCTTTTAATGCATTGCGGAAGAGTAATAATCATGTTTACGGCCAGGACAGTATTGATGCTGGCGATGATGAAACAAGATAAACAACGGAAGGTTAACTTTTTGTTTCTTTATTTCGTATGCCCCGTGCCGCTTGGGAGCCTTGCGTGCCTGTGTTTTCATTGCGAGAAAAATAGTAATCATAAAATAAAGAAAGAAAGAAAGAAAGTATGCGTACGTTGGCCGCTCTTTTCACTAATTTGGACGGCTTCTTCGAGTATAGTGTAGTAGTTTCGAGGGATCCTGAAATTACCGCGTCTCTCGAAAGAAATTATGCATAAGAGCGCTAAATTATTACTGCGGATATGGGATTCCTAATGGCAGCATGGTATATACACCCTGTAGCATGTTTTGTCTGCCTTGTTAAGTGTGCTGTCGTGACTGACGTCCCTCAACATCAGCGGCTGGGACGACGTTTTAAGCGTGCGACAACGCCGCCTGACAGACTCGATGGGCCAAGCGGCGCGCGGCGACGTTCTCTCAAGTTCGGGCCGTGTTCCCCGCTATACGTTGGCTGCTGATATTCATGCACGTACGCGTATACGAATGGGAATGAAGCCTTTCGACACTCCTGTGCGTTTAATTATTCCTGTCTGTGCCGGAGATTGCTGAAGGTCCATCGAGGTGCCGCACGAACGCCCTTGATTTAATTTAAATGCGCGTTTTCGTTTCTCGTTCGTTGTTTCAATGCACGCTTGCGGCTTCCTACTAGCTTTTTTTTTTCTTTTCGTAGAGCTCCGCCAACGATCGAAATTCGGGTTTTAAATATAATTACTTTCGCGCCAGCTCTATCAGGTCGGGGTATCTGGTATATAGTTGTACGTAGCCGATCGAAATGAAAATAGCAGCCTTGATTGGCGAACCACTCTTAATCACTGCGCGTCGTGAACTATCGCAGTAAACCGCGATTTCCGTTCGATGCGTGCGCCATGTTTGTTGGCGGCCTTGCGGCGATATTCATATGGTAATATTCATTCCTGTCTTCCTCTCTCTCCTTTGTTTTTCGCAGGTAAGAACCACGCCACCCACTCTACGTTCCCTGGAACACGTGACCAAGAACTCACCTTAGTGTTTCAAGTAAATGTTCCTCCGCTTGTCGCGCCGAAGAATCTTATTGTATACTGCTGCACAGCGTGATTTTTATTGCTGTGGTGCAGCACGGAACTGAACGCAATGTTGTTCAATGCTAGCCCCTAATTGGGTTCAGCTTAAAAAACAAACCTCCCTCATTTCGCTTCGACATTTAATGTACTCTTTGTATTGGACAGGGAAAATGCCTTTTCTCGCATTTCTAATTTGCATCGGTTTGTTTCTGATCGCTTAATTTGAAAAAAAAGAAAAAAATACTAAGAATAAGAATGTAAAACCTTGGCATCGACGGTGACGTCCTTCTTGGGCACGCTCCTGCTCCGTCATCGGAAACGTGCTGCATCGCACTGCCATCTAGCGAGCTCGCGCGAATCATAGGTGCAGCCACAGGGCGCTTAGAGGTCTTCGTTGTGGAGCAACGCGCCGAGCCCCAAATTTCGGAGGAGCTGTCACAAAATGGTGTAACAAATGTTCCCGGTGCTCTGCGAGCTGAAGAATTAGCTGCACATTTAAATTACATTTAAAAGTGCAGTGAGCCCAGGTTCTAATTGTAGCATAGTAAATTTGTTTTCTTCGTCAATATGGGGGTGCAACCGTGCAGCCATGTTCCCGTGTCAAAGCCCCCCCCCCCCCCCCCCCCCACCCCGGCCTAATGTTGATTTGCGAAAACCGATACAGTGATAAAAATCACATTTCGTGCCAGTGACGGGTGTGGTCCTTCCTTGCAATAAAATTTCGCGTATTCAGAATAAAAGTTGCAGTGTTTTGCCCGTTAAACGGTGCGATAACGCTATCTTGTGGCAGATGCGACTTTATTACGAATTATGGTAGTTCTTTATTACGAATTATGCGCACAAAGGAGGTTACCTTCGGTAATATGGGGGAAGCGCTGTCTTAAAGCCTACACTTCTGTTTCTCGCGAATGGTTTCCTGCGTATATGTTCAGGTGGTTGTCCGTGTTGGTGGCTATAAGTACTTCCTCTCCTCGCAACAGTGGTGTATCTCAATTCTCTGCGGTCTGGTCGCTTCTCCGTCTTATCTTGGTTGTCTTTTTTACTTCTGAGCCCGCAGTATAAGCTTCTGATTTCCACATATAGACCTCTGTGAGGCGGATAGCATGCGTTTTAGAAAAGCGAGGTACACTACTTTTTACGCGATAGCGTTAACGACCCCGTGTAGCGGAAAATCCGGCGTCTGCGTCGGTGTGGATGTCGGTGTCCGTGGCGAAGAAAATCATCCCGAATCACCCCGACCGCGCAGGCCCTCCGCGTGGTGCAAGGTGTTAGTGAACAAAAATTGAATTTCTCACAGTGAAATTCGTCAGAAAGATGGTAAAGTAGGACTTAAGCACAACCTACAGACATGGTGGCTTCGGACTGTAATTCTAATGTACCAGAAAACGTAATTGTGTTACGAGTAAACTGATACACAAACCCCTTTTCCAGCATTTCTACCATACCAACACAACAGCGGCGCGCTCGGGTAGGCTACTTGCGAAAATCTTATCCAGATGGCGCTCGCATCCTCGGCAGGTCAACTGGAACTTGGCCTGCCTAATGCGTTTTGGACACGCGCGCGCGTCAGGGCATTAGCAAACAATTAATAAAGTAATAGAAAAAGGTCCTAGGGCCATGATATTTTAATATAAGACGACTTATATTGCCCCTTAAAAACGTCTTCCCAGCAATGCATTTCTGTTTAAAAGTGAAGTCGACTTTAAGGGGATCGGTGTAAGCTTGGTCATTGTAAGCTGGCTTTAACATGTTCTGTGTTGCAGTGAAGCCTGCTAAAAAAATGTGATGCGAACGGCGCCCGATAACGCTATCGCGTTCCACTCTTAAAGGCGAAGCTTTAGCACCCTGCAATTTTTTCGTCTGGTCTTGCTCTTAAACAACAGTTCACAGTTACCAAAGCCCCAAGCGACAGGCCGCATAAACAAGCGCGCGATTCCACCTGAAGCACGCTTACCTCGGCTGCCCGGTTGTTGTTGCTGGCGCCACTCTCGAGCATTGAACGAATCCGTGCACAAGACACACATGCATGAGACTCACTTGCAGGAGACAAGAAGCGAGGAAGAGGGGGGGGCGGGGGGTAGGTAAAGGAGAAGGCTGAGAAATGGCGAAGGTCTTCGAGCAGCGTGAAAAATGCGCGCTGTCATCTTGGTGGTCCTATAGCGGCAGCTTGCCGTGCACGGCCGCTGCAATATTGATTCGCGGTGGCCGCAGCTGTGGACCCGTGGCCCGGTCGTCTTTTTTCCTCCGCATTGTGCCACGCGCGGCGCCCTTCAACTCGAGGAGGAAATAAAGGTGGACCCCTCGTTCATTACGAATGAAGAAGAGCCGCTGATGGAGAGTGATCGGGCTCGCGCTGGACGGCTGTGCGGGTCCTTCCACTTCATCTGGCAACGCCGTGAGTGGATGGCTCGCTTTAGTTCGAGCGCGCGCGTTGTATTAGCCGTGGGCTTGGGCTTGCGTCCGCGCAATTGCTTTTTCAGTAGCCCGTGACGTCAGTGCTGCTTATCGATGCAGTAGTGAGATGTAGAGTCCAGGGCTAGAGCCGTTCCTGCTGCTGTCTCAAGTCTTCCACTTACACGCCTCCTAAGCCCCGCCACATATCCCTTTATCTCTCTCTGTCTCTGGTTGCTTCTTTTTAACCTGATTTATCTCTATGTCTCTCTCATGTCATCTATTCGCGCGCTGTGTACAGCTGTTGCAATTCGCTGTGAGCCCCTCCGTGAGGCCATTTTGTCGTGGCGAGACGTAAGGTAGACTCGTTAATTAATTGCGCGACCTTTGAAGGTTTAAATTACGTACACTGCTCGCCACATGCACAGCACACAGTGAGCACTTGTTTAGGGCCTGCGAAACGTGCAGTCGCACATTTTCTCATTTTTTTCCCTTTTTTATGTTATTATACCTTTTATTGGTGTGATCTGGCATGACTTGAACATTACTTTACGGCCCCAAGTCAAAGAACGTCCATTCTACTCTCATGTTTCTGTTACTGCCATAAACTATTACGCTGGATTGCCACGTAGTATGATACAAATCTACCTGTAAAAGCTGCAGCTCTGTAAATACAGACGCGAAACATCAATAAGTGTACAGGTGCTTCGAGCAGACGTTTTATTTTTGTATCATCGTTTTTATCAAGGAATTGCGTTTTAGCCAAACGCCCAGTCACTCTAACGCTATATAAGCTTTCTATATTTTTATTTTATTTATTTAGTACATACTGCAGACCACATTGTGGTCCTTGCAGGACGGGCAGACATTGAATGCAAGACATATACAGTATAATATATACACACACACTCATTATATATATACACATATATATATATATATAGACTTTACAATTATATATTGCTCACAGAAACATTTCGTGAAGAGATCAAAAACGCAATACCTTAATCAATCTATGGTGCAATTAACAGAACGATGTAAAAAGAAAAAAAAGGCTAGGGTATTGCGCACCAAAGGCAAGGGAGTTTCACAGTCAACGACTTGCCTTGCTCATTCAACAGCAAGGAGAACACATTCTATGCAAAAACAAAAACAAAACAAACAATAAAACAATATAAAAGAACTTACATACAACGCATTCACATGTTGTAAGGGGCGGGCAGCGAATTCCATTCAGAAATAGTCCGGGGGAAGAAGGAGAACTTGTAGCTGTCTGTCCTAGCATAGATAGGTGTCAGTGTATCCGGTCGATGGTGTCGTGTATACCTTGTGGAGAGAAGACTCACATATAGTGAAGGGTCCAGAGCCAATTTGTGATTGATTAGATTATGTAAAAAATCTAGCCTGTGTTTCCGTCTTCTTTGTTCAAGCGAAGGAATGTCGTTAGCCAACATCAACTCTGAGGGCGAATCCGAACTTTTGAACTTGGAGTAAATAAAACGAACAGATTTTCTTTGTATTCTCTCAAGTTTGTTAATATTGACTTTAGTATAGGGATCCCATGCAACGCAAGCATATTCAAGTTTTGGCCGGATATAAGTTAGATAAGTGAGTAGCTTAACGTTTGAGGGGGCGTTTCTTAGTTTGTGTCGCAGATAAGTTAGCTTCCGAAAAGCAGAAGAACATGTGTTGTCAATGTGAAGGTTCCAGGAAAAATTATTAGTGAACGTTACGCCAAGGTATTTGTAGCTCTCAACTTGCTTTAGTGGAACAGATCCCATTTTATACGCGTACTCCAGGGGATTCTTTTTATGGGTTATGCGAAGAGAGACAGTTTTATCTACGTTTGCAGCCATGCCCCATTCTTCGCACCACAAAATATATTATTCAAGCTAGAGTTAAGTTCCTTCTGATCATCCACGGACTTAATTGTACGAAATACAACGCAGTCATCTGCAAACAGCCTTATTTGTGTTCCAGGTTTGACGACGGTAACAATGTCATTAATATATAAAAGAAAGAGCAATGGACCCAGGACACTGCCCTGGGGAACGCCTGAAGTTACTGGCAGATATCCCGAGTTGTGATCGTCAACTGAAACATACTGTTGGCGATTATCCAGATAGTCTGTAATCCAGGAAATTATGATGTCCGGAAGGTTAATGTTCCTTAATTTTAGAATTAGCTTTTTGTGAATTACCCTATCGAAGGCTTTACTGAAGTCCAAAAACACAGCATCAATTTGACCGTTGGCATCCAAAGCTTTGGCAATGGAATCAATAATTGTTACCAATTGTGTAGTAGTGGAACAGCCTTTCCAGAAGCCATGTTGAGCACTTGATAGTATAGAGTGTCGATCTAAGAATTCAGTAATGCGAGTTGCGATTATATGCTCGAAAAGTTTGCAGCAAGATGACGTTAATGATATGGGGCGGTAATTCTCGAGCAACAATCGATCGCCTTTCTTAAAGACCGGAACAACTCGAGCCATCTTCCAATCTTCAGGCACTTTCGCGCATAACAAAGATGCTCTGAACAATACAACTAAGAACTTAGCAACAGTTTCGGCGTATCGCCTAAGAAACACATTCGGGAGGTTGTCAGGGCCAGGAGTTGTTTTGGTTTTTAAATTGAGTAACATAGATACAATGCCATGGTAAGATATAAAGTCCGCCTCATGCTCTTCAAACACTGCAGAACTCAAAGATGGGCCTGAGCATGGACGGGAGAATACGCTATGAAAATAATTGTTAAACTGTTGTGCGATGGCATTCAAGTCGTTAAGAATGGTTCCATTAACTGCAATTTCCGTAACAGTCTTCTTGCTATCGCCAAGGTATCCCCAAAACTTATCCGGTGCGTTCTTTATAAAGTTGGGCAATGTTGTGGTAAAATAAAACTTTTTTGAATCACGCACGGCGCATGACAGCTTTTTTTGTAGTTCCGTGATAGCGACCGTGCGTGGATGCTTCTTTTTTACTCGTTTAATTTTGCGCTTTAGTTGTACTATTGCACGCGTCATCCAAGGCGTACTTTTATTGACTTTCTTAGTTTTAGTGGGTATGAATGTATCTATGCAATGCCTGCACATTGTAGTAAACACTGTCCAAAGTGTGCACACATCACTACCATTATCTGCAAAGCGCGTAAGACAAGTTTCCATGTAGTCAACGATGCTGGCGTCATCAGCTCTTGTGTAATCTTTAAAAGATTTGGTTTTGGCAATTTTAGGAACGGTAATTCTGACAATGGGCAAGGAAAGCGAAACAAGGTAATGGTCAGATAAACCATCTTCGATTGACACGGTATGCTCGGAAAAGGTTCGGTTTAAAAAAATAACATCTAATATGGAACATGATGACCCTTGTACACGCGTGGGTTCATTAACCACTTGAATAAGATCGTGTGTTAGCATAATGTCAAATATAATGTTAGCATTTGCATCAGCCTTATTGTTTGCTTGGAGGAGCTCCCAATTAACACCAGGCAAGTTAAGATCGCCGATCAAAAAGATTTTCTTATTTTGGTAGAGAGACATGTGCTCTTGAAGTTTATTCAAGTAGTCTGGTGTAGCATCAGGTGGTCTATAAAATGCGAACAGCACAAAGCATTGACCCCAGCACGATAACCTGACGCATAGGTACTCTAGTTCGGGAGTATCACCGATAAGCATAGCTCCGATTTGATCTTTAACTAGAACGGCTACACCACCGCCTCTGCGCAGTCTATCATTACGAAATACTTTGTAACGGGGCGGAAAAACAAGTTCATTTGTTATATCGCTACGCAACCACGTTTCCGTTATGACTGCGATGTGCGGATCGTGCTGTAGCAATTGAATTTCTAGGGAATCTGCCTTGTTCACCACGCTACGAGCATTGAAATTCACGATACGCAGACGTTTTTCCTTGGCTGAAACTGAATTTCTGTGGATGACAGGTTCGAAGATTTCTAAACATGACAGTTCTGAAACATTATCCGGAACATCGGCGACTGTCGTGCCTATTTCTGTGCTTGCGCGTGACGGCGGGTCGTTGGGCGGTGTGGTTTTTCTGCGTCGTTTTTTTTAACAGGAATTCTTTCATTTTTTTCCTCGCTCCAAACATAAGCTGTCCTATTGATGTACAATTTGTCAAAAGCTAAGGAAACTTTGTCACCCTTCTCGCGGTTTTCTTTCGTACTTGCCCACAGCTTCCTTCTAACCTCACGGACTTTTAGCGAATAGTCTTCACTTATCGATATAGTAGTGTTCTTCAGCTTGTGGCACTGTTTAAAAATTAACGCTTTGTCTCTTGTATCGAGCAATCTCAGGATGACCGGTCGTTTCTTATTTGTGGACGGCCGACCTAATCTATGTATTCGTTCAATAGCTATCGGGTTCAGTTTGAGAAGCTCTTGGAAAATACCTTTGTTTACGGCTGTTTCCAGTGATTCGCCGTTCTCACTCTCTGGTTCTGTTAGGCCAAAAATAATCAAATTAGGTCTTCTACTGTGGTTCTCTAATTCGTCTATTTTCTTTTCAAGGGTCAGAACAACTTCGTTAATATGTGAAAGCCGGTTTTGGCATAAAGTGACCTTGTCTTCAAGTTTTGATAAAGCGTCTACCTTTTTTTCAATTTCTACCAGGCGGTTTTCTTTGATATCCTTAATAGCAGCTGCGATTTCCTTAAGTTGCTTCAATATTTGAGCAGTTTCGGGCCCGGGGTTAGTTTCAATGTCCCCTCCTAAAAGCAGTAATTTCCGGAGGCAAAACACATCAAGCAAGTAACACAGCCAAGGGCATGGCAGCACCAGTAGAAAAGGGTCGCTTGAACGGTAACACTTGCCGTAATCCTTTCTCACCTGCACAACAAAAAGCAGAGGGTTGAACCGCATTCTTTCGGTGCCACCATGCCCAGTGGTCACCCGCCGGGGTGGCTCAGTCAGCTAAGGCGTTGCGCTGCTGAGCACGAGGTCGCGGGATCGAATCCCGGCCCCGGCGGCCGCATTTCGATGGAGGCGAAATGCAAAAACGCCCGTGTGCTTGCGTTGTAGTGCACGTTAAAGAACCCCAGGTGGTCAAAATTAATCCGGAGCCCTCCACTACGGCGTGCCTCATAATCAGAACTGGTTTTGGCACGTAAAACCCCAGAAAGAAGAAGATGCCCAGTGGTCGCGTATTCCAAAGGGTGTCCCTTTATACTCGTTCCGCACGCTGGCGCTACTTGCAACAGCTGCGTGCTGCCCTCTGCGCTTGCTGTCGTTGTATGATGAGGTGGTCTGATGGGTGGCATCAAAGGCTGATCAGCAGCTTGATGGCAGATGAGATCGCCGTGCTCGTACGTAGCCGCCGTGACCACGGTGTGCTCCAGGCAGTATGCAGTGCGCAGGAGGCAGAACTGCACAACAAAAAGCAGAGGGTTGAACCGCATTCTTTCGGTGCCACCATGCCCAGTGGAGCTTTTAAGTACCTTAAACGTTTGTTCTTGTTGTCATGTTGTACGATTGTAGGCCTTTTCTGCTTGGACTGCAGCGGTGGTTCGCAGTATGTATACACGTAATAATAATAATAAACACTTTACAACCGCACAGCACTTTAACAGAATATCATGCTGCGAAATGCAGGTTGTAATTGGGCTCATGCACTGTAACTACACGCTTGAAGACGCAACGTGCTAAAGGCGTCCGACACCATTCCGTCGGTCTAACTACATAGCTAGTAATTTATTTGCTATCCAACTTGCGTTAAGGCTTCGCTTTCGCCGCGCACTGCAACTGGGTGCTGCCGTAAATCTCAGCCGAGGCGTGGCTTTTGTTTCTCTCGTTTTCGCCCACTGCAGGCAGCCCCGGCCTCCGGCGTTGCCGAGCCGCCTGTCTCCAGGGGGCGCATCGGTTGCGTGAGCGTGTCTGTCGTGACCGCTTTCGGGGCCCGGCTATTTTGCTGTCAGGCAATGAAATGTGGCCTCTGGAGGGACACGCGGTCGCCGGGTGCCTTCCGCGCACGCATGCATGCGCACCTGCCGCCTCGATCGTTCGTGCACGCGTGTACATTTGGCTACGATAATGACGCGGCCATTCACGGTCTGCCTCCTCAATTACTGTACGTCTCTTTCATCCACGTCTGTCCATTGATGAAAACGCGACGCGCTCATTCTTTGTTAGCCATGGGGAAATACCGGGCCGGTCGTCGCTCGTATACCTTGTACTTGCTTTGTCTCGGAGGTTCTGGGGCCGGATTCAGGAAGGCTTTCGTTAACATAACTGCTGTTGGTGATTCGCCGGCCTACTTCGATGTCTTGCATCAGAATCTGTATTCACAAAAATCTCTTGCGCTAGATTTGATCATCAGAAAAAAAATTCAGAGCCCTTCCACTACCGTGAAGATCGAAGCCAGCGAAGCTGTGACTGGGGTTGGTCTGCTGTAGTGAATATTGCCCCCAAGATGAGAATGGGCCTATTGTCGTTGGGCATCACCCAACCGAATATGTCGGCCGATAGCAAATAGCACTTACGAACTGAAAGCTTTGTGATTTCGGCTCCGGGATGTGAGTGGGCATATTTGATCTTACGAACAATTCTAGCGTTGGGGGGTCTTCGAATAGGAGCCCTTACTTTTGTCTTTCATTTTACGATCCCTCTGTAGTTTCTCTAGCTTCGTTTACGTGAATTCGAAGCGAGCGGGTCGAGTCGGAAGTCGGGCTGACCTCGACCGATCCGAGCGCGTTTACATGAATTTCGTCAAGCGGGTCGATCGATTCGAACAATGAACTCGTCGCAGTATGCGGATGACGCAACGCGATGCGGCGCTCTCTCTTGCCGTGACCCCGCTTGCGTTTTTATGAACCAAATGCCTGGATATCGCCCCGACACGCCAACCGGACCCTTCGACTTTGTCTGGTTCACGTACACGTACCTTCTGAAGGTTATGAACCTTTCCCCGGTGTCTGGCCGCCTAGTTTCTCCAACTTGTACAGTTATCCGTTATTTCGGAATACAGGCATTGCTCCGTGTCTGCGGTGCACTCATTTAACAGAAGGTTTATCATTTCCACGTCAGAGGACGCGAGAAAGCACACATTCAACCACCGTCCATCTTATGGCAAGGTCAGGCTTATATAGCAACTGTACTCCAGCTTTAGGCACGCCAGGCTCGTACCATCACCTCACCAGACTCTATCGAAGCTTGCCAGGTCCTTTTTCTTTCTTCATAATCTTCTTTCCTGACTCCTATTGGTTTTCAATATAACCGAATGGGTTAACGATGCTATTAGGCTGAATCGCCGCACCATGTTTACTAAAGATTGCGACCCATCAAAGTAGTAAGGTGGCTGACTATGCAATGCGCGTATATTTACAAGCCCACTATACGCTGCTTTTCTGACTGGACTTTTTTCTCCGCTGGCAGCACGCTTTGATGACAGTGAGCTCGCATTCGTGGCAGCTGTTGTGCACGCCGAACATTACCTGTCTTATCTGCATCACGCCAGCCGTGCCCGCGTCATAAATAGGCAGCGGGTCCCAGTATTGCAAGCTAGCCGTGCCTCCGACGTTTCTTGGGCATCTGCGCAGCTCGTCGACTTCCAATTGTGTGCACGCAGGTAAATTTATGGCGCGCAATCGGACGCCCGCGTCGGCGGGAAGCCTGTACAGCCGTGCATGCAGGTGGTTGTGGCGAAGGCGCCGTCAGCTGCGGAGCAGGTGCTCGCCTTTTTCTTAATTTTTTTTTTAAGCACTGAACGATGAGAGCGTCCGGCGGGCGGTTGTCATTCGTGATGTAAGCCGTTCGCGAAGACGTTAGTTCGGGGTGCAGCCCGCTGCGAACTGGCCTAAATTGTTCTCGGTTCTTCTCCGACGTTTGATTTTTCTTTGCAGTGTTACCTCCCCCGGTGCTGTCACGCTGGCATCATTATAAGTGCTTCAGCATCTGCGCGCACAAACGTTTCATCGCTCTGTATTTAGGCGCATACCGGTACTGACACGAGCGTGCACTTTGGTACTGTTCGGAAAGATCCTTGTTGGCATCAGTTTACCAGCGAGTCGCTTGGTCAGAATCTGTGGCCAAGAGAGGTGCGCGCACACACGTAAGCACGCACGCACGCACACGAACGCATACACACGCATACACACGCACGCGCGCGCGCGCGCCTGCACCTATACGCATAAGCACACACTATACGCACAACAAGTAAACGGTGTTCATCTCTTTTTTTGTTTGTTTGTTGTTGTTGCTGGCAGGTTCCTGTCGTATAGGTGGCCTGTTCGGCCTCCTCTTCGTCTCCTCGTATATTACGGCAACGAGAATAGGCCGTCGCAGCCGTGTGCCTTCCTTCGCTACGTGCACTACGCGCCGCGTATCTCTAATGACAGACTCCAGCTAATGGCCCACCCTCGCACGTAATTCTCCATCCTAAACGGTCACGTGAATGGGTCCGGGAAGCATTACGGGAGAGGAAAAGAAGAAGAAAGAACGCTAAATACTAAGAGCAGGTCTTGGAAACTATCTATGCGTTCTTTTTTTTTTTTTTTTTCTTCCTAGTGTTCTCTAGTCGACTAGCTCAGTTTGTATGCGTGCACTGGGCCCTTCTACCCTCTTCTTTTCACTTATCTCCCCTCCATTACGCTACCTTTTCTCGACGCCTAGTCGTTGTTCCATCTTTTCTTTCTAAACTTAATTGATGAAAATTGGGAAAGTAGGTAGGTGCCTTTACGGTCGGCTATCCTAATATGTCAAGTACACCGAAAAGAAGAAAAATTAAGTGAAAGCAACATTGCTGTTGTTTGTCTGTTTATGTTTTCCCATTGCGCTGTTCTATGTGCTCGTGCGAGCTTAGCGAGCATAACGAGCAAACTGTCAACGGGTGCTTATAGGGCCTTCGGTTGGTTGTCGAAATAAGAGGAACTCTCTCCCTCTCCTTAACAAAAAAGATAATGATAGTGGGGGTAACGTTGAACAACCCCGTTTGTAGTATGCAGGCTTAAGGACATCGTGAATTCGTGTTTCTATCTCTCTTTCTTTCATTTTTGCTTGGTAAGGAAGGCAGGAAATTGAAAATGCAGTGTCCTCGCTTCCGACGTTCTTTTCTAACGGTACTTCTTAGTGGACGAAGTTCAGCCGTTGTGTTTGCTTCAGTTAGCAGACTCCTTCGTATGTGCAAGAAAAATACAACCGAAGTAAAGAAAGAAGTGATAAGGGAAAAGCGCGGAGATTAAACAGGCTGAGCTCGGTTGGCTACCCTGCACCGGAGAAATGGGACAGGGGACTGAAAGATGGGAAGAAGCAGAGAAGTTCACAGCTACGTTCGGACCGAGGTTTTCAAAACTTGGAGGATGTGATGAACGCTGATCTCGGAGTACTTATTGAATAATTTATTCGTATTTTAAGCTCATAGACAGTGCAACCACTTCTGGACCCCATGGCCGTTGCTAGTTTGACTGTGAATTAACTTTCCGTGCGCCATTTAACGTATGCCTTATGTTTATGTTATGTGTAATGCTCTATTTATTCGTCACGCACGAAATCTGGCAGGACGCATAAAGCATGGGCCTTTTCATTGTCACTGCGCTGCGTTTCAGTGCTTGCAGCTCCAGACTCTCCTCGTGGCCGAATCACCGCACGTGCATCGAGGTGCTTGTGTGCGTTGGGTGGTGCGTGCAGTCGGCGTCACACTTAATCCGAGCAATCCAGACACATCTCTAGTGGCTCAAAATTAGCAGACGTTTTCTAAGAAGCAAACATCGAATGCTTTCGAAAGTAGCTAATGCGTCATGCTGACACAATCGAAACACACCAACCATAAATATCTAGCACCCATCGCGGGAGAAGATCAAATAGTTGATCAAATAGGCGCTAAAAGCGTGTTCGGGTTACTTGTGGCGGCTTCTGTACGTCTTGCCTCCTCTCGATCGCCTTTCACGCTCCATCCTCCCGGGTGACTCAGTGGCTGCTGAGCGCGTGGTCCTCCGTTCGAATCCCAGCTGCATTTCGCTAGCTTAGAAATGCAAAGATCTTACTTAGGCCTAAGTGTACGTTAATGAACCACAGTTGGTCGAAATCAATTCGAAGTCCTCCGCTATACAGTAATAATAATCAGAACCAGTCCGTAATCATACCCCCTTCCCCCCCCCCCCCGCCCCCTGTGCAGTTTCGGGACGTAATACCCTGCAGTTAGTAAAAACTTTATTGATAGTCCTGCAGAGCTTTTGCCGATGGGGCCTGAGGTCTCCCATGTGGGGACGTCGAGGTGTTGCCTCGCCGCCGCCTCGCGGGCCTGCTGGACGGCCCAGAGTTGATCGCCGAGGCTGGGGCTGCGCAAGGCATGCGGCCCACCGCGGAGGAAGGGTTCCGGAGTTAGCACCGTGCGCAGTCTATCGTTATTTTTTTTTTCTTCGCGCACCACTTCTGCAATGCTACCGCGCTGTATTGCCAGATTGCACGCTTCACAGAGCGCTCGCTGAAGAAGCGTTCGGGAAGCGTGTTGGCCCAGGGTCACGCACGACCGCGTCCGCATATAGTGTATACGCACGACCGGCGTGTACGCGCATGCCGGGGCGGCAGGTGCGCGACCTTCGATGTCGACCCCAATTGACAGGCAGGGGCAGCTGAAGAACGTACGCCGCGTAATAGTGCTGCGCGCATGCGCAGCGCAGTTGACCTGGCTGGGCTCACTATGGAGGGCAGCGTGAGCGCTCGCTCGGCCTTTCTATCTTCCTGTAGACTGCAACTGGCCTCTACCGCTGCTGCCGCAAACCCTCCTCCTCAGCCTATAGCATATAGTTTCTTACGAAAATTACAAGAAGGAAATCTGGCTCTTCGGTACGCGACAGCTGCGAGTATGGAAATTCACAGCCATTATGGGAATGGTGGGTTGTACGTACGTGGATTCGCCTGACGTTCGTCCTTCTTGAATCCAAACGACTTCGGCACTGTGAAAATCTACCATTTTCGACAGAATATTGCTTCCTAAATGCTACAATTTGCAGTGTTTATTTATGTGTGTTGAATCGCATTGTATTCAGGCGTTTAGAAATATATGGTTACTTGGAACTGGATGATTTTTTTAAATTTAAAGCGTAATAAATAACGTGACAAGAAAGTCTGAAGCCACAATGACAAATATGACGCAAATTCACTCGCTACCTGTCATTCCCATTGTATCTGATCGATCTCGGCGCCGTCGTTTCCTACAGTAATTTTTGTATAGGAGATTACATTGTCTAACGGGGTGACTCGAGACCACAGCGTCGCACGTAGCCTTTTACCGTCGCCACGACTACACAACCAAACTGCCGATGTCGGCGCGTCTATGAATCTCGTAGAAGGAGATAAAAGGGAGCGTGAAATTGACACGGCGTCTCGACGCTCGATCAGTTGATGGCTCGGCGAACAGATTTCACTTTCTGGCAAAGAAGCCGCCCCTTCGGCAATCGAGGCCAACCATACTCGGCGACGTCGGGATCTCGCGCACGCATATCAACCGCAGCGGTCAGGCTGGACCTCGCGAGCTTCTTTTATCCGGCTTACGACGACGACGCTTTCGGGACGCGTTGCTTGCCAGTCGTGTCGCGACGGTGTTTTGGCACTGGCGTGGCGGCGGCGGTAGACAGACGGCGGAGGGAAGGCACGACGATCATTCCTTTTCGCTCTCTCGTGTTTGTCTGCGCCAGGAGGACGCAGGCGTGCAGGCACGAACACTCGTTTACATTCACGCTCTCGCGCACGTAAGCGCGAACGCGCCCAGACCACGGCGGTACACGGATAGCTGCAGGTGCACGACCGAGCGTATCCCTCCCTCTCTCTTCTCTTTATGCCGGACCGTAGCGGTGTTGTGCCGGTGGTCTCACGACTCTTCTTTCGACACGGCTCGCGGCGTGTTTTCTTTATTTTCTCGCGGCATTCGAGCGGGAGTGGCGTTCCGCCGCCGGCACACTCGTACAGACACGCGCGAGGAACCACGGCACACTGCCGGAGGCCGGCACCGGGCGGGCCTGATGCCAGTGAGGCTGGAGCGTGGCTTTCGCTGCGCCCGACGAATCGGCGATATTGCCAGCATGCGGCGTATTGTAACGTCGAAGAAGACGAACGCAACTACTACGTGGGCGTGCACTTGTACTTCGAGCAAACATGCTAAATGCTCAACGAAGGCCATCTTAGCGAATAGGACGTAAACAAGACTTAAGATTAAGCGCCGTCTACGTGAAATAGTCCGCCTCTCGCGCTCTTTGCTAAGTGACATGGTTCACCTATAAGCTCGTTCAGACCCCCTACTACAGACCAACCCTAAATCGCGCTAGACTAAAATTTTCTTTTGGAAACTGTTCTCATACGCTTCGGGGAAGGGGGGGGGATCAAGCTTCATATAACTGAACGAAACGAAGGCAATAGTTTATTTCGTTTTTGTATTGTTGCGCTACAATCTGACAGCTGGAACATTATTGTGGATTTGAAAGTATTTTATCATCTCTAGGCACTTTTTGCGCAGGGAGAAAAGTTCTCAAAACTTGCTATAGATTTAGTCTTTGGCTGCGTTAGAATCCCGTGCAGTTATTATTTACAGATTCAACAGTGAACTAAATCCACGAAGACGGCGCCAAATTTCAGGTCTTCAAGGTGCGCTGCTGCGGGAATTTTTCAGCGCGGCTTGTGTTCCCGGCTTTGGCTCTTGCTTGTTCTCTGACCAAGCCTCTTTTCTCTAAAATAGTGGCCGGTTCGCTACTGCAGGAGTGTAGCTTACGAACACAGCTTGACCTAATATTACTATATTAGTTAGTGTACTGGAAACGATCGAAATGCACAAACCACATGCTAACTGACGCTTGTTGTTGCGATGTAAGAGAGAGAGAGAGAAGAAAAGTCATAAGGGAAAGGCAGGGAGGTTAACCAGGCTGAGCCCGGTAGGCTACCCTGCACTGGGGAAGGGGGAGAAGGGATTGAAAGAGGAGAAGGAAGAGAGAAGTTCACAGTTCGCACCTTGCACATTTACAGTCAAGCGTAAAGATGCAGCTATGAGAAGCGAGCTTCCGAACTGTTCAGGAGACGCAAAATGGAAACGTTAGTTGAGCTTTATTAGTAAATTAGCCTTTTAAAGCCCTAAAGGAAACCTGTTTTATCGCCAAGAATGACTTAATAATTCAAATAGCTCGTAAAAAAGGAAGAACAGTTGGCCTTGTAGTTGCCGCACCAGTTCGCCGCGCCATCGTGGATTTAGGTTTCCTCTGCTCCGGTGTAGTTATTTGTTTATTGGCGAAGGTGGGCTGCATTGTATTGAGCCATGATGCTGAATTTAGCGAATTTCAGGAAACGTTTGCGGCGCCACAATGGCCCACATACTACACAATATTTTGAAATCCGTGACGTCACAATTGACGCAGCGGTGCTGGAGTTACACCGCAATATTAAAAACAAAATGGAGGTTGGTTTGTATTTTCGCGTAATCAACGTGTTACCGCAAAATTAACAATGATATAGTATTGAAAGAACACGTTATCAGTACAAATTCATTGAGGTCTTATCTTTAGTGTCCCTTTTTAGTATAAGAACCCTTAAGGTCGTTTGAAGCCAGGAGGACAAAATAGGTGGTGTCCGAATCCACGCCCTAATGGTAACGCTCTCTGGATAACAAATGCAGATCTCGAAGGCTATGCTTTCGTAGGTTACATGCGGCGGAAGCGATTGCGGGAGCCGGAAACACGTACCAGACGTCGGCTTTTGGACACCACCTATAGAAGCAAATCAGTGATTACCACGATGTATGAAGAGCCGTAATGGCAATACGCGCATATACACTAACCAGCCAGACTTGTCTCTAATATCCTAAGTGTGAAATACCGTGGTTGTAACTGTCGAGGGAAATTATAGCGTTTAACAATTTGACTCACGCGGAGGAGGAGGGGACGAAACACGAGCGCCCCTCTTGGCGTGTGCGTGTCTTTTTCTTTAGCGCTAATTTCCCTCCACATTTATGCGAGACCAACTAGCCTAACAGTTAACAATTCTTAGCCATACGGCTGTAGGCAGCATTTCTTCTGTTTCCTCTTGGCGTAATTTAGTGGCGAGGCGAGCACTCTGAACTAGCAACCGCTGCCGGCGTCGTCCGTGCATACACGCAGCTATTCTTACGCCTGGCTTCCTCGCTCGTGACGCGTGAGGTTTTGTTTCAACTGCCCGACGGCAGGTGAAGTTATGACACGCCCCGTCTGGCCGCAGCTGCGTTAGCTTCTGCCGGCGTGTACGAGCTCGGCTCATGGTCAGTCCAGTGTTAGCGAGGCGCAGCTGTCTCGGTAAAGCGCAATTCAGCGACGTTCAATATGCCGTCTGCTTCTTAAAGGGCTACTGCTTAATTGGCTACTCAGTAAATCCTTCTGCAATTGCAAGATGGCTGCTGTTACCATTGGAAAGACGTTTGGTACGCCGGAAAAGGCGCAAGAACAAAAGACCGGTGCGACACCACATTCAGGTTCCCGCGTCCCCTCCCCATGACGTCATTAATTTTAACGGAAAGAATGCCCGGTGCTAGTTATTTGTTTATTGATGAAAAAATAATTGCATTTTACGTTTTGAAAGGACTGTACACACGACCAGTCAGTCCTGTTTACGGCGCTGTCTCTCCACGAATACGCTTCAAACGTACTAGAATGTTTTGAAATCAGCGACGTCGAACTGACGCGCCGGAACTGATGTTTCGGCGCGTTGTTCAATGACGCGAAAATACGGCCTTCGTTTCCTCCCTTCGTAATCTACCTTTCACCTGGCGAACAAACGTAGACAGTCTCGATAAGGGCTTTTACAGGTCTAATGCGATTTCGTTTCTGTTTAGCCTCTCTTAAAAAAAAAAAAAAAAAATCTTATAAATGCAGCCCCCAGCCACCATTGTATGACTGAGTATGAAGACTTCAAGCAGTACTCCATTGGTTGTTGGTTTCTTAGCTTAGATTATAAAGGTTATGTAGGGCCTCTAAAGCTTGCTAAAAACGTCATTACATCCCAGTTCTAGGTGCACGAGAACTTATACCCGTGAAGCTCCAGTCATGGACGCTGGACCTTCGCCCTTAACTGGCTAAGCGATTTCTATCCTATGCATGCAGTATTATACATAAACGTAAATAGAACTTGGTCGCAATCTTTCCGCCTAGCATAATGGAGGTCCAACAAAGCGCAGATTATTACTGCATTTTATGAACGGCTGATACCAAAAGGATATTTTGTAGGGATGGGGTAGTCGCTGGGTGTTAATTGCTTGCGGGGACTGACCCACGTGCATGCTTAAACGAGTAAATAGTGGCTGACGCGATCTTTAAGCTTGGCTAGTTGGTTTGCGTTTGACGCGGTGAACAACGCAAACGACGGCACGAGTGGCACGAATGTACACAAGCACCGGGCAGCGCATCTGTTTCGTTTGTATCACTTGTGCCATCGTTCAGCGCATTTCCTCATGTCCGTACTACTTGTCCCGTCATCTGTGTTATTAGACATGTTGAGGGGTATGCGCCCAGTACCAGTCGCAGGCAAGGTCGACAGGTGGTTGCATACCAGCGCTGTTATGCCTTTATAAGCTCACTGCACCGGTGCCTAGCAGTGTGGCTCGGTACAGCTTGGCTACACGTTAGTCGTATGCTGGGCTGCTGTTGCGAACCGAAATAAAACAAAAGAGGGGGGGGGGGGGGGGGAGAGAGAAAACGAATACAACAGCCGCGCCGCGTGCGCCAGCGACTTGTGTGCCTATTGGACCTTTTGTCACCGCAGATAGGTGGCGTTCGATACTCCGTTGTTTGCATCGGTAGCTGCTTGAGCTGCGTCTGCTCGTCCTCCAAGTCTACCTGAATACGTCTCGCAGGAATTCCTCACCACCGCTGTTACAGATTGTACATCACTGAATCTTTGAGTATATATGGCGAAACACGATTTCTCCTGGTAATTGAATTTTTTTGCTTCTCAGGCTCGCATTGCACAATTCAGAGTCGTGTTCCCTGTAAGTAGGTGGCTATGCCGGAAGCCATTGGCGAGAAGCGCTTGCTGCCATGTCCAAAACATCTACACCTCGCCCGCGCTATAACCCTTGAAGGGCGCTTGTCAGAAAAGCGTGATGCGTCTTCGAAGCCACCTGCCGCGGCCCCCCGAATATCTCACGCTGGGAACCCCTCTGCATGGAGAGGCAAAGGCGAGCCTCTTTTCCGCGTTGTCTAATTCTTCACCGCCGCGGCAGCAGCAGAGGCTATACGCGCGATGCACCCGTGTAGCCTCAGCGAGCCGTTCGTCGATCGCGTTCGATGCGCTTCCATATATACATGCGAGCAGCAAAAGAATGCGTTCACGGCGTTGAAAGGCCTGTCAGCTTTTCTCTGGCGCGCGGCTTCAAAAAAAAAAAAAAAAGGGGGGGGGGGGGGGGGGGCTTATTGTGTATGCCCTTCGCCAGCGCGCGGCGTTCATCTCCGCATATTCGGCGCCACGGCGCGCACGCTTTCCCGTCGTCGTCTGCTTGGTTGCTCGAGCAGGCGGCGTCTGCTAGATCCTCTTCCCCTTCTCGCGCCTTCTCGAACGTCTGCTGCCGCGTCCGCATCTCGCGGCCGTCGTCTGCTTCGGCGTTTTTTCGTCCGCTCGACTGGATGCTGCGCCGGCGGCTGTGTTGATGAAAGGTTGTGTGCTTCTCGCCCGGCGCGTTGCGAGCCGCCGGTGTGGAGCGCTATGGATTGACGTGGCTCGCGAACGCCTTTCCGTGTAGCGAGAGCGGCGGTTGTCTCGCGGGAACGAAATTACCGGTTTCCTGCCGGCGCCGAGTCGGTAGCGCCCGTCGACGTTTGCTGTACTGCACGTTGCCAGCGCGAGAGCGTCGAGCCGGCTCGCCTCAAACACCGGCCACTTTGCGCCTCGCTAACTTCGGGGTCGCGGCAGAAGGAAAAGAGAGTGCGATACTTGCGTTGTTGAGCTGGATTCGGCGCTGTCTGGACTTTATGTCGTGTGGTTTATTTCCGGGGCGGATGAACGTTGATAGGTCGAGACAAGAAAAGTACAGAACTGCGCTGTGGGGGACCTTTGTTGTGTGTGCGTTGGACTGCTATAGCTTCGTGTGATCGAACGCCTCGTGGGAACCCGTTCCATTGTAGAACACCGTGCACCATCATTTGGCGTCGTCAGACAGACGCAAAGGGGGAACAAGGCTGGCGATATTGGTGAGTGTTCGATAACCTTGCTTGCACGTCATCGTTCGGGTTCGTTCCAGCTGTGTTTCGTTCTCAACGAAATAGCTTTTCCCGTTTTATGTTGGTTCTGCTAGCGGCTGTGCCTTCAAAGTGTGTGTGGTGCTGTGGGACAACTTCTGCGAAAAGTGCAAATCATGACGACGCTAAATCTAAGCGAGACAAATTTAGTCAGGACTATGAACGCTATGTCAGTCATTTCTCTCCGTTGATAGATTATATACAGCGCCTGTAAGCTTGAAATTTTAGGAGGTGCTCCTTTAAAATGTCTGTTCAATGTCGTTCAATATTTAGTGCGTTGACGGAACGTCCATTATTTTCAACAGATGGCTGCACCTATACTTTTGCACGCGCCGTTATATTTGGCACCGGCGAAATCAGCCCAAATAGTTCGTAGTGTACTATAGTCTTTTTGGCGTAAGCAACACCAACGGTGGAGTTTTGTCATATATTTCGCATTATGCGGCACGCACAGAAGCTTATAAAGAATGGCGGGCTTTGGAGAATTGCACTTGGTCATTTTTCGTTCTTTTTCTTTTTTTCCCTATTTAAGGATCCCAATTGATTTAGGCTGCTGCTTTGTGTGTGTGTGTGTGTGTGTGTGTGTGTGTGTGTGTGTGTGTGTGTGTGTGTGTGTGTGTGTGTGTGTGTGTGTGTGTGTGTGTGTGTGTGTGTGTGTGTGTGTGTGTGTGTGTGTGTGTGGGTGGGTGGGTGGGTGGGTGGGTGGGTGGGTGGGTGGGTGGATGTGCTACTGCTGCTGTATTGGTGTTCCATTCCCGATCATGTTTCATCCTTCCTTTTGAAATCTTTTTAATCCAGTCGTTCGTATTTACATCTATGTGACGTCCGTAGACGTCGAATTGTTTGCATAGACTACCTGGCTTTGGCCAGAACTGGCCCTTGCGCCATCAAACTCAATCAGTCTAGCAAACGATATGTTGTGCTTCGTGTATGGTAGCTTTCTCTGCAGAGCTCAGGTGCTTAGGGTGAAGTGGACTCTTATAGGCAATGATAAATTTTGTCGTTTGCCGTAACATACTTTACATCATACCTTTTCATACGTCTGTCGTATTTATAAGCATACTTGACAAAATGTTTGGCACTCGCTCAGTGTTTTTTTTTTTATTTTTTTTTATTTCTTTATTCGTGAAACACTCTTTGTGATCTCTTGGTGGAAGTAACTCACTGTCCTCTGACAATAATCAAAGGGATTATTCCTTTGGTGTCTTCTTGGAATAGGCCTTTTTTGACCGTAAGCCTTGCCAAGTTGGATAGAACATCTCCGGAATGACAGCGCTCTTCCCAGTGCTCTGCGAATACGCACAACCGACGCCTTTGATAGCCAACGGGTTCTTTTGTCTTGTTTTCGTTGCTCTCTCCGTAGCTATAGAGGCAATAAAACGAAACGACGCACCTACGAGTTCTCTGCCAATAACCCCGCACGGCCATCACGTAATTAATATCTGGCGGCCTCCCTCGTAGGAGCCCTTGGCGCAACCCTTTCGCTCGCGCTCCCAGAGGGTCCCGTTTACGACAGCCGTAAGACAGCGAGTTCGTTCGCACGTTTTTGGCCACCACTGCTGGATATGAAATGGCGAACGGAGTAAGGCCAAGCGAGGCGGGCGAGCGAGAAAGGGCGCCAATAAACAGGGTGCGAAGAGGGAACAGCCTCCAATCGGTGCATCTCCTTAATTGGATATCTTGCCGCTCGCCCGCTCATATCCCTTCCTCTCCCGCCTTATTTTTTCACACTCTTTCTCCGGCCTTCGTTTGTTCGGTTGTATCTGTACTCCACGGTCTCGCGAAATGCGTGCAGTGTTATACGGCATAGCTGCGGGTCGGACGTAAGCCAATCACAGGCGAAATCCGCAATGTCGCTTCTATGGAGAGCGACTCCATCGATAGGCGGGGTTCTCTCGCGGTGACCAATCGCGTCGACCAAGGCTGATATGGCCACAGCATTTCATTCTGTAACCTAATTTCTTCGTTCTCTCGAGATCAGTTCTTTTTTTTTTATCCTCACCTGAGGATAATCGCATTCTCGAAAGAATCCGCGATGCGGTTGCGCGGGAGCTAATCGAAACACTTTTTATCAGCGTGAGCGGTGACACGTGTATTGGTGTTACCTCCTGTCTCGTAATGGAAGATCGAGTTTCAGTTTCAAAGTACATCTCTGCGACAATTCTTTGTGTTAGTGATGATATTTCACTCTCTGTGGATCTGCACATCCAAGCAGTTTATACTGTGTGCGCGATTTCAGGGAATTAATTTAGTTGCGTGCTTGGCGTTCTTTCTATTCGTCCTCAACAGGCAAGCACTGTCTTTGTTTCTTGAGAACACTGTACCAAACGAGATCAAGGATGTGAGGATAAACACGCGGAAAAACGTCTTAGCCGTCGACGTGATGACCACGAGTGCGCTGAGCCCTCTGCAGCGTATAACGCAGCTGGGCAACATAAGGGTTCGATCCATTGTCCCAGCGGATGGTACCATCATTGCAGGAGTCATTTATGACATTGACATTGAGATCCCTGACACAGACCTTCCAGTGCTCATAAAACCAGCAAGTGAGAGCAACGTTATTGTGCACGTTGGCCGTCTTGGCAAGACACGTTGTGTGAAATTAACGTTCAAGGGTGATTGCCTTCCTTCCTACGTGAAGGTTGGCCACTTCCGCCACCCGGTTCGGCCATTCGTTCCAAAACCGCTGCAATGTTATAACTGCCAGAGGATCGGCCATGTGAAGGGCGTTTGCACGAATTCAGCCACATGTCCCCGATGCGCCGAGCCACACTCAGAACAAAGCTGTAATGCGACTGTTTTGAAGTGCCCTAACTGTCAAGGCGCTCACAGTGCTTCATCCAAAGACTGCCCGAAGATTAGGAAGGAATGTTCTGTGCTCAAACAAATGGTACGGGACAGTTCCACCCACAAGGAGGCCGCTGAAGCAGTGCGACGTAGACGCCGCCGCCGCCGACGGTCCTCACGTAGGACTGCGCCAGCTTCGAAAAATGCGTTACCTCTTCAAGTAACAAAGTCACCTGCAGTTCCCAGCGCAGCAAACGCTGACACAGGACGGCAGAAAACTACGAGACGTCTCTCTACAGATGAATGGCCACCGCTTCCAAGTACACGACCTATTGATACGCAGCAGCAAGTGCCACATCCAGTACAGCAAGCTGCTCCATCGGATGAGGTGCGACATACAGATCAGCAAGTGGTATCGCTACTGCGATCCTTAATGAATGCCATTCGCGTGTTGCTCAGCAACATGCACACAACGTCAGCCAAAAGTGCACTGCAAGTACTGGACACACTAAGTCCGGTGCTGGCAGCCCTTGAGTAAATCATGGCTCACCAGCAGCTGTCTTTTCGAGAGGAGGTCCGAAAAGCAGCAATCTTCCAGTGGAATGCCCGGGGACTACGATCGCGCATCGCCGATTTCCGACGGTTCGTGTACGCCAACAGGTTTCCCATCATCATCATCTGTGAGCCGAATTTATCGAACTCCATCAGGCTATCCGGCTATGAATCATTTATGTCATCAACTAGTGGTGAAAAAAGCAAGGTTATGGTGTTTATTCGCCGTGACCTCACTTACATTCTTCAACCTGTGCCACCTCATGACGATAACCAATACGTATGCTTAACAGTAAAGAAGAAAAGACTTACCGTCACTGTTGTTGGTGCGTACCTATCACCATCAAGTAGATTTGACTCCAAAAGATTACGAGATATCCTGTCAGCAACGCCTGATCCATGGATTATCATCGGGGACTTCAACGCACATCATACAATCTGGGGAAGTACGAAAATCAACGCGAAAGGCAGAGCCTTGGTATCATTCGCCTCCGACAGCGAGCTCTGGGTTTTAAATGACGGCAGTCCTACTTTTTTACGCGGCTGCACATACAGCAGCTGTCTTGACTTGGCCTTCGTATCACGAAGTCTCATCAGGCGTACAGGATGGTTTACGGACATTGAAACGCACGGGAGTGACCATATTCCCACATATGTCAAGATCAGAGGACTGTCGTCGTCGAAATCAAGTGATACCATCCGAAGAGTGGACTGGCCCAAATTCCAGGCTGTTATTGAAGACCAATGTCAAGGTAATTTATTACATAATTTGGAAGAAATAATCAAAACCACAGTGCAAGACAGTACACGTACTCTAATGCGCTCTTCGAAATTCACTGAATTTGACGTAGAATTAGAGCGACTTCGAGCTATACGGCGACGTGCCGAACGTAGATACCGACGCACGAAGTCAATGGACGATCTACGGACCGCTAGACGCCTACAAAAGAAGATCCAGCGCCGGTTAGATAAGCTAGAGTCACAACGGTGGACTGCTTTCTGTGAATCGTTGGACCCTCGCAAGCCCCTATCGCACTTATGGAGGACGGTGCGAGGGCTCAGGACGCCACCCGTACAACAGTCTCCATTCAAGGCTCTGGCCCTCTTCCAACAACGACCAGATATTGAGGTCGCAGAAGACTTCTGTGCCAGATTATCCGGGCAGCACACAGCTTCCAACAACTTATCACGTTTCATCAGCTTCCCGGCACCACGTGACCCCCGCATGGATCTTCCATTTTCAATCCATGAACTCAAGGCGGCGCTAGCTTTGTGCAGACACACGTCGTCACCCGGACCTGACGGAATTTCTTACAGAGCTCTGTGTCATCTCGGTGAGCGGGCGAGGAGTGTTCTTCTTGAAATCTATAATGAATCCTGGAGAGCTGGCACACTTCCCACAAGCTGGAAGACTAGTCGCATAGTTCCGCTACTGAAGGCTGGAAAGTCTCCGTTGGAACTTTCTTCGTATCGCCCGATTGCATTGGCGAGCTGCGTGGGAAAAGTGATGGAGCGGATGATCCTCGGACGCTTGGAGTGGTACTTGGAATACCACAACGTCTACCCAGATGCCATGGCAGGATTCCGACGCGGCCGCTCGTCGATTGATAATGTAGTCGACCTGGTTACCTATGTTCAGCACCAAAAAGTGTGTAAACGTCTGTGCGCTTCTTTGTTCCTCGACGTCAGAGGTGCGTACGACAACGTTACACATGAATCCATCCTCGCCGCTCTCGAAGAGATAGGCCTCGGTGGTCGGATGTTCCGATGGATTCATAGCTATCTCTCTATGCGATCTTTCTTTGTGAGCACCGAGGACGGCCGCACTTCTTTGCATTACACCTACTGTGGCGTCCCCCAAGGTGGCGTACTCAGCCCTACGTTGTTTAACCTTACGCTGATTGGTCTCCTTCATCACCTTCCAAACACAGTTAAATTATCAATGTACGCGGACGACATATGCGTTTGGGCGTCCGGAGTGACACGCCTACAGCTGCGTGCCAGGCTCCAAAAAGCTGCCACTCAGACTGCACACTATCTCCGAAATCAAGGCCTGGAGATTTCATCTGACAAATGTGCACTTGTGGCATTTACGCGTAAGCCTATGACGCATTACAGTGTGTTAATCAATGGTCAGATGATACCATTTGTACGGTCATATAAATTCCTGGGTGTCATTATTGACAGAGACGTTTCATGGAGCCCCCATGTATTGTACATGAAAAAACGGTTGACAGGCGTCTGTCACCTTTTGAAATTCTTCGCTGGAAAGACCTGGGGAATGTCGACAAGCGCTATGCTTCGATTATATAGAGTACTTTTTCTTGGCTTCTTGCGGTACAGCTTGCCAGCATTGACTAACGCAAGTACAACAAGCCTACGCACCATACAAAGTGTGCAGGCCCAGGCGCTGCGGATTTGTCTAGGTCTTCCTCGAAGTGCGTCAACGGCGGCAACTATTGCAATCGCCAGAGACCACCTCATAAAGACCCACATCGCAGTTGAAGCAATACGAATGCACGTAAGGCACCTTGCACGGACTCCTTGCCACCATCTAGCCTCTCTACCTGCGGAGAGACCACACGCATCGTTCTGCCGAATGATATCCGCACATCGTGAGGCTATACCATCTTGCTTCACAACTGCCGCGAGACCTTCCACTCCTCCTTGGTGCCTCATTCAGCCAACGATCATCCTGACAGTACCTGGCGTCCGGAAAAAAGCAGATATGTCATCGCCGGCTCTTAAACAGCTTACCTTACTCCTATTATATGAAAAGTACCGGAATTACACCCACATATACACCGACGGTTCCGTCTTGCAGAACAGCTCTACCGCCGCTGTCGTTATCCCAGAAAAAGCCACCACTATCAAGATGAAAACATCTCACTTGACAACGTCAACGGCAGCAGAACTGGCAGCGCTTCGAGTCGCACTACATTTTATTAATGATGAACCAGCACACAAATGGTCCGTTTTCTGCGACTCGAAGACGGCACTGCAGAGTTTACTGTCAGCCTTACGGCGCGGTCCACAGGAACAGCTGGTTTTCGAAATCACAGAGGCCATACATCACCTGACTGAAAAAGGACACGAAATAATCTTTCAGTGGCTGCCAAGTCACTGTGGAATTATTGGCAATGAACGTGCCGATCAAGCTGCTCGTTTAGCTCATGAACAAGACAACCGCCTATCGATCCCGCTGTCTAGGACAGATGCTGCAAGGATGCTCCGCCTGCTTGCACGCCAATGCACTTCATCAGACTGGAATAAATCACATTTTATGCACGCCCGATTATACACCTTGGATCCAACCTTAAGCCTTAGACTTCCAACAAGACTTCCCCGAAGAGATGCGACCCTTCTGTGTAGGCTATGGTTGGGCGTCGCGTTCACCAATGCCTACGCGTTCCGCATAGGGATGGCCGACAGTGCAGCATGTGACAATTGTGGAGACGCGGAAACGATTTGTCATGTTCTTTGTGAGTGCCCACAATACAGTGTGCAGAGACAATCGCTCTCCGTCGTGCTGAACCAGTTGGATGACCAGCCGTTTTCGGAAGAAACAATTCTGCAACATCGACGCGACTCAACATCGCATCAGAAGGCCGTGCAAGCGCTCCTGCGGTTCCTGAAGTCCACTGGCCTGTGTGAACGTCTGTGACTGGAACGCCTCCTTTGTTACCAATGCCTGTGTTTTTTTTTCTGTTTTTTTTCGCTCTCTCTCTCTCTCTCTTTGCACTCTCTCCAACCCCTTTATCCCCCACCCCAGTGTAGGGTAGCAAACCGGAAACTGACTTCTGGTTAACCTCCCTGCCTTTCCTCTCTCGCTTGCTCTCTCTCTTCTATTCGTTCGTTTTTCTTTCTACTTGCCTTTTTCGCCACTGAAATCGACATTGACCAACACGCAAAGTACGCCGGGTTACTGCTTGTGCTCGGGCCTCATACGAAGGACTGCTTTGCTCATTGGTAATACCTGATAAACGAAATTCAGTGGTAAGTTAGAATCTAATGGTACGTTTTCCCCCGGCCAACCTCTCCGTTTTTCCTATCATTAAATATTCCTCTATCTCACTCTCTCGTCTGGTTCAGTGCTCCAACTTGGTTTGCAGCAATGCGGATACATCTCGGGAATGGAGCCGGAGAAAGTCTGCGGAGTTAATCGGAGTTAACCACGTGGTCGAGATTCTGTCGGACTTCGGTCGCGCTCCCAGTTTGAAGGGCGAGAGTGCCTCCGCGAGCTCTGAATGAAACAGGCGAGTGTGTTCTGAGATTTGCTTATGGCACATGCTTAAATGGTTGCAAGCTGTGCACATAAGCCCACTTTCTCTATACGGCAGGTATCGTGCCAATGCTCGAAGAATGAGTCGCAAATGAACGCTTTAAAAGTGCGGCCAGCTTTTCCTAGTATCTTGCACAGATATCGGATATATACCATGGGTTTCATGTGCCTTCTGTATTGTTGTTCGTTCCCTCTGTACTCTTTGTATCAGCTCCTATCTCGTGTAATATATGATGGGCCGCAAGCCTTCGATAACGCTGTTAGTACTTAGTGTGAACTTCACAAAAACTCTGCAAATTCAACTGGAGACGTGTTCGGAAATGTCCGTGTTCTTTGCATCTTGCTGTGATAGTATCGACCGTTGCTAGTTCTGCGTGCATGTGTGCCGTTTGACTTACTTGTTCTTTCTTTCTTTCTTTCTTTCTTTCTTTCTTTCTTTCTTTCTTTCTTTCTTTCTTTCTTTCTTTCTTTCTTTCTTTCTTTCTTTCTTTGTGCTCCGTTTCGTGCTCGAAACAGTACTGCGGATGCCAGTTAAAGAGACTGAAGTCTCCTTTCATGTAAATAAAAAGAAACGCGAGCAGTTCGTTGGCCAGCTACAGATTACAGACAAGCGTGCGCCAATCCATGCGGGATCGGCCGGTGATCGGCTTACGCCGGCGCTCGTCGCGTCATCGCTGCACCGTTCTCGGATGGCACCGGGCGCAACTCCGTGCAGTTCCGAGAGAGGGGGGTGTCGAGAAGAAGCTCGCAGCCAGAAGACGAATAAAGTGGCGAGCCCGTGGCGGCGAGACAAAACAGGCGAGTATCGATGCCCCCCCGAGCCGGGTAAACAGGCTAAACACTAGGCGGCAAAAGCGTCGAGAAGCCGTTATACTGTCTCTCTTATTTCGTTCCCTTTATCTGTGGCCCCGGCGAATTAACTAATTCCCACCCCGTTCGCGCCTTGCCGCCAAAACTCCCGACGACCGCTGATCGCCGTGCGAGCGAGCGTGGTCTCTCTGTGTCTACTTGCAGCCGCGCCTTTACGACTGTCGTGATGCGGCGTTGTATTTTCCCCTTTCTCTTCTTCTCTTTTCTTTCTTTCTTTCTTTCCTGCTTTCTCGCTCGTCTTCCTTTAGTTTATTGGCGAAGGTTTACGAGGCTCCGGGGCGCCGCCCTATAGTTACACGAACACCCCGGACTCGCGCAGCGATTGCGAGTGGCGCGGCGCGGCGCGTTTACACGGGCCGAGCACAATCAAGGAACGAACCCCTGATTCAGTGTATAATGCAGCGGTGACGGGAGCTCGGTTCCTGACATGTTCATTATTTTATTGGGCTTTGAGTTTTGTGCCGCGGCTTCATCACGGACTTTACCGGAGCGACTGTGACTCGCATGTCCTGGGACAGCCCGCCCAGGACTTGGTATTTCTTTATTTTTTTACTTATTTTTTATTTCTTCTACTTTCTTCGCATGGGTTGCCCCGCAGCGCAATGGGAAACTAAAATCATAAGTAAGCGTGGAGGCCGGTTCCGTGCAGATACTCTCAACAGGGACGTGTGAAATTTCACGAGTCAAATCCCGCAGTTCTCAGGTGTAGTTTTTGATATCGCCGATGGCGTTTTCACAAACTGTCTCTCTCCCAGAGCATGTTAAATGCAGATGACGGGCATCCGCTGCCGACACAGGAGAGGCTTGACATATCCTTCGTAAGGTAGACCCAAGGTTCGAGCGATGGTTGTGTAAGCACCGCCCCGGCCCGAAGTTTCCGGAGAGAGGCTGTTTGTTTCCCTCATATAAGCCAATTAAGAATGTGGAAATATCGAAGTATAGCGAATCAGTAGGACCATGTTTGCGCACGAGCTGTGCTCGGAAATTCTGGCAACTCTCGGTGAGTGGGCTGTTCAAGACTGTCGCGATCGTACTGCACCGAGTCGACCCGGCGATGCGGTTGATGCAAAATAATTAACCTCCTCAATATTGACGGGATTCACTATTGCATTGTCCTTGACTCAGTGCGAATGTTCCAAAGGCAGCAGCTAGACGCACATATTTTCTTATCGCTTCCAGTCTATGGGCATGCGAAATAGACTGTTATAGTGACATATGCTGCGCCTCAAAATTTACCCCCCCCCCCTCCCCCACCCTCTGTCTTTCACCTGCACCGCCCGTACAAGGTAATAAGCGGAACACCGTGGCTACACCCGTCACTGGCACAAAAAGCGATTCGTGCACTAGTACACTATTTGACGTGCACCGGTTTTAGAGACCGCTTATAGTGTCCCTGTGCATCATCCCACGTGAACTCAGTACTCACTCTCTCCCTTTTTCCTCCTTCTATTCCCCCTTCTCCTTACCCCCATTGAAGGGTAGCAAACTGGACGCTCGTCTGGTTGACCTCCCTGCCTTTCCTTTCCTTGTTTTGTCTCTCTCTTTTTTATAACATTTTTCTGACACAGCGGGTCTTCTAAGAGGTGCAAACCAATAATGATGACGTCGTACCTTAATGGGAGGCAGCATAAGTGATAACACTCTAGTCTTTATGAAAACCAGAGCTCTTCAATGCCGGAGGCCACTGGAACAACAAAAGTTTGCTTGCGAATGAGAAATTGAAATTCCGATCTACCGCCCACGATTAAGAGGCCATCGACAGCCGTGCTATTCCTTACGCAACGAAGACGGCAGTTGCAAGGAAGCGACGCGCGTTCCATTTGCAGCTTAATGGCGGTTAAGCTCGCCTGACGCTAGATGGAGTCGTGTACGACTCCACAAGCTCATAACAATGATTCCGAGTGGCCTCTAGATCAAGATACTAAGGTGGCCGTGCTTTCCAGGGATTTCTGAAACTATGCTCCAAGCAAGTTACCTCTCTCCATCGTTGCTAACGTGTGACGTAGCAAAGACACTCATTTCTCACCGGGTCGCCCCAGTGCTTTGTAGAGGCTGGCCTGGACTTTTAGTTTGGTTCTGTTCGTATGTTTTTTTCTGAAATTCAGCTCGCTGCAACCAACTTTCTAGCTTTCCCGAGTTGTCGCTGCTTGACGCGTAAAGATATTGCAGTGTATTAGCTAAGAAATACGTCCCACAAAGCGGTCTTTGACCGGAGCGAACGCGCACCTCGGGTCTGGTGAGCCCGGGTGCGGCCTCGGAAACTCAGGGAGAGGAGGAGGCGCCTGGCGAGCGTCGTTCGTCGGCGGACGGCAATAAACCGAAATGGCGAATCCTCCATTCGGGCGCGGTCTCGATCGTCACCGCGTACCAGGCGAGTAATGAAGCGCCGCAGTTCGTTCTTCCTGACTATCGTTCGTTCTCTGTTTTCTTTGGCATTCACGAGTGAGAGAGATACGACCAAGTCTATACAGAACGCTGCTTGTACGCCAAGTATATATATATATATATATATATATATATATATATATATATATATATATATATATATATATATATATAGGCGGCCTGTATATTGCGCCTCTCCTTGTTTTACTTACGCCAACTTCACCGCTTCTTTGTTATTTCACCTCACGTCCTGCTTTTTTTTTTCTTTTCTTTTGCTGTGTGTGTCTGTGGGTTTGTGTTTGTGTGTGAGTGTGTTTGTGCGTGTGTGTGGGTGTGTGTGTGTGTGCCTACGTACACGTACGTGCATACAGTGCGTGCGCGCCTAGAGTTTGTCGAATGGTTTCTGCGAGCTCGTGACCCGTTTTATGTGCCTCCCACGCATCTTGGGCCCTCGAGCGTTCATCTCTTTCGCATCGTCACCGCTTGGTGGTGTTGAAGAACGGTTAATTGAGTGACCGCCTCCGCGAAGATCGAACGGGACGCCCATCATGGCGGCGGCCACCGCGTCGTGGCCAATAACGAAGCCGCCCGGACGAGACGACGTCGCGCTCTTGGTAAGATGAGAAGAGAGTTCATTCCGCTGGCCTGACCGGCATCGTCAGAAAACAGCGGTGGAGCTGTGATTAGTCTTTCTTTTTCTGTTTTGTTTTGATTTTTCTCGGAGTGAGATTAGTTGCGCCGAGACGCGTTCATCCGTCGCCTTTGCATACTTCTCGGTTGCTCACCTTACCAAGCCAGAAATTTTATTCGGCTCGATTAATGCTTCTCTCTTCCTTCATTCCTTCCTTCCTTCCTGGGTTCTTTTTCCTTTTATTTTTATTTTTTAGTGCGCGATTCGTCTGAAAGCACACTAAAGATAAAAATTATTTGAGCTGTTTTAGTAAATTATACCTCGACTATATTAAAAATGTCTCCCTTTTTATTATTATTATATGGTATTTAGGAAATATTGTCGCCTATAATTGGCGCCAGCTACTCCTTTTCATAGAGATATGAAAAAAAAGAAATAACCTGCACGCATCAAATCTAGAACTCGACTCTAAATCACAATAACACAAAGTTCAGTCACAAAGGCGCATTTAATATATACACAAAATCCAGTCATATAAGTACACTAATGTCACACTAAATCTGAAAGTCAACTCAGAAACACAGCAACACAAAGTTCAGTCAGATAGGTGCACTAAAGTAAAAACAAAGTCCGGTTTCGTAACTGCACTAAAATCAGGGCACATAAGAAAGCACGGATTAGATTAAAACGAAGGTACATGAACCCAGGTGTTGAATTGGCCAAAATCAAGGTAAAATAAAAAATTTCATAGAGTAAGCTTATCACAGGTAAACACTCTTTTCAATAGTTTCCGAGAATATTTCTCGCTTCTACAAATCCTTGGAATGCCATTAACGTTCGTCTTGCAATGAATATGTTGGCCACGGACCTAACATCTTCCTGAGGCTGAATGGCCTGCCGTCTAATGCCAGTAAATCACGTGCTAATCGTTGTCTGTGTGTTTCGTGTCGCGAACATTCTAACAGAAGATGCTGTACATCCGCATCCGCGTGGCCACAAGTACATTCCGGACTGTCAGCTCTTGAAATTTTTTGTAGAATGTGTTTTGTGTACGCGGTACCGAGCCACAGACGGTGAATGAGTGTTTCAAAGGCATCTGGTTGTATATAATGAGGACGGGATTTTAAATTGAAGCGAAGGGCCAATGTGTAATAAATTTGATGATTTCGAGTTCTGATCAAATCATGTCGCTTTGCAAACACGCGCTGATATCTGCCTTAGTATGTGCCGAAATTCGCCTTGCGTTAGAGGGAGACCGTATGTGGCGTTATTAATATGCGCTTGACCAGCTGCCTTGTCTGCTGCAACATTCCAAGGGATATTGCAGTGGCCAGGTATCCATTCGAACATTATTGTGCGATTTTATCACTTGCCTTTTTGAGTTCCTTGAGAGTCTCATAATATAACGCAATGTCTTGAGAGTTTCTGATGCCACCATGAAGTGACGACAAAGCTGCCTACGAGTCACAAAGTATGATCCATTGGTTCCCCTTTTGCAGTGAATTTATATGTATCGTAACAAAGACAATATTGCAAAAACCTGTGCTGTAGTTGATGATGTCTTATTGTGAGAAGAGGCTTGTTACACCAGAAAGGACAGGCAAAAAAAGAACGAACCACATTTGACCACGCCATCTTAAAATTCCCGCACCACCCAGCCGTGACGTCATGGATTTGATGGCGACTGCTGTGGCATGATTATTGGTTCATCGGCAAAGATTGTCTGCACTCAAATATCGAAAGCCTTAACTTAGCTAGGTTTAAGTAGTTGTACTAAGCCACAACTTTCCAAATATGAAAAATAAAAAGAAGAAAACAAAATGAATTTGATACCCGTGAGGTTACAATGACGTTCTTTCGCTGGTGTTCTTTTGCGAAATTCACAAAATGGATGTTTGAGCTTTATTTTATTTTCTAGTGTGCAGCCTATCGCCACGTAAGTTAACGAACATAGGCTTGTGAATGAAATAACTTGTCAAATATAATACTGATTTAGTGTTTCTTTGAGTATGTCATTAAGCATCCGCTGAAAAAAAAAGAAGGAAAAAAAAAAGACGCTTGTACGCGATTTCGTCGGCCGTGAAGCGACAAGATGAGCGTGAAATGATGATGAAAGGAGTTTGAGAAGTGTGTGATCTGGACAGAGATAGGCGCTAAGAAACGGTATAGTATAGCGCGCGTTCTTCCGGTTCTTGTCTTTCTTTGTTAGGAAGTCGCGAAGAAACACTAGCGACCGAAAAAAATGGGAAGCGTTCGTGTTGAGTTTGTCAGTCTAGCTCCATTGCGTTTTCCAACCAACTCGCGCTTTTCACCAAATTGACCGGCCCGCGCCATTTTGTTTATTATTATTTTTTTTCTTTCTGTTCGTTCTATCCGCTGTCGAGATTTTCAGAAATCCCAGTGTGCGTGAGAGATTGGATAAACTTGGTTAATTCTTACTGGTGCTTCGCGGCTGTGCTTGTTACGTCGCATATCCTTTCGATATAGGGCGAGCTGTGACTGACTGTACGTCAAAATGATACGCGCGCTTTCTGGTGTTTTCGTGACCGAGTGGTTTGCGTGAACGAGCGCCACGTTTATGCCGAGTGCCGGCTGCTGACGGGTGTGTATTGGCCGAAGTTGTGGGTGGTCGTAGCCTTCGGTAATGCAACTGCGCGTGCGCGGGGCGATCTCGGAGGACACGCTGGAGTAGCCTCGATGATTCAGTTTGTCTCTGTAGTCGAGAGACAGCTTCCATGCGTGTACGAAACGAGGCTCGCTTATTCGCTCCCCAAATAATGGGAGCTTACAATTTATTAATTCCGTAAATCGAACATGGGCGCCGTCATACTTTCGGTATGGCAGCGAGAAGTAAACTTTATTTTGAATGGCGATCAAGAAAGAAAAAGAAAAGAGACGTTCGAATTCATTTTTGCATAACAAAAAGAAGAAGAAAAAGGAGAAAGCACGGTATACTTTGGAATCAATCCACTAAAAGTATGTAGGGTAAATATATTACAATTGACTACACCGAGCCGTGTACGTTTGCTCTTTGACCTGCATGGGAGCTTACACACATTGTTAGCGTTCGATACGACTATGTGCGCCCTCTTACAACGTATCCGCGCAACAGACACCACGGTTCAAAGCCTAGCGAGACAAATTTGCGCTTTTCGTCTCGGTAAGTTCGCTCGCAGAGAAAGACAGAGAAACAAAGAGGTACGGAGGTTAACGAACGACGTGCACGGTTGGCTACCCTACACTCTTGGGGAGGGTGAAAGAATAGGTCGCAGAATTCACCAGTCGCTCGTCGCGGTTTCTTCAAGGCCTGGGTTCGCTGTGTCCGCCCGTCCTTTTCGCTACACCGTCGTCGTCGTGTGCAGTCCTGGCGTCATGACCCGCGTCATGGCACTTGTTTATATTCACGGCTCTCCGCTTGTCGGTTCCCGTTCGTTTTGTCACCGCGCCATGGGGCGCTATACGGAGGTAGACGGCGTCGTACCTTCTTCTCATCTCCCTCGCTTGTACGCTTTCCTCGATGATTCACGATGCACCTTAACAAGCAGCTATAGACGATCGGCCTTCAGCTCCGCCTCGCGCTTGCATAGCGGCAGTCGCCGGCGCGATAGAGGCGCTCGTTAAACACGGCCGCTCATCTCCGGGCGGCAGTGTGTACAGATTGAATTGTTTCACGACAGCGTCGGCGGTGGCGGCGACTGGGCGCGCAAGATTGATGGCATCCGCGATCGTCGCGCCTACCCCCCCCCCCCCCCCCCTCCTCCTTTCTACATACGCTGCTGCACGGCAGACGCCTTCCGTCCGTCCATCTGACCGGCCATCATTTACCGGGCCGTTCTCGGCGCGGCCTCCCCAGTGTATTGAGAAACGCACGCTGGCTAGATTTCTTTCTTCTATTTCGACGGCAGCGTACGCAATAAAACTCGCGTGCCGTACTCGGCTGTACCATTATTGTTTTCCTTTCTCCATCCCTCCCGTTTGGTTCGTTTTCGTCTATAATGAAAGCGCAGAAATGGATGACCGACGGAAGGACCGAAAATTGAGGAACACAGAGAAGTGATTGAAACGGAGCGGTTCCGATTCGCATCGCTCACTCCCGGTGGCTATATATATATACATCTGTGGCGGAAGTATGGAAGCGGGATTGGCTCGCGAGTGAGTGCGACGGAGGGAAAATCCTTTCTGGCAGGAATGGAACGCAGCGTTTTCTCTGTGCCTTACGGCGACAGTTCCGGAAGGAGCCTGGTTGGCAGCGGAGTTCTACAACGTCGATTGTGCCCGAAAGCGCATCGGGTTATCGCTACATTCGCCGATAATGAAATCCCTGATGTGATTCAACAGGTTTTGCAATGAAACATGCTGTTGTACACGAAGGCGGCTGGTGAAAAGATTGCTAGCAAAGAGATGCCGTAGCGTGAGCGCTTGCCAACGCACAAAAGCGTGTACACAGTGAGAGAGAGTATGGCGTAAACACGTGCACACAGGAGGGAGGGAGAACAAACGGCGAGGTTTGTCTGCACTGTTAAGGGAAAGATGCCATCATGTGCAGTACCCGTCAGACTTAAAGCTAGACTATTAAAACGCATCTATGGCCGCTTATGTTTAGCGAACGTGGGTTGTAAGGAACAACAATCTAATGCTTTTGGAAAGACGCCCCCAACCAGAAGTCACCAGCACCCTTCGCAGCGGAAGCAAAAAGGCGTGTTCGGCTTAAGTGTGACGGAGAGTACGTGAAACGCTGTAACGCCGTAAGGCAGGCAACGTTCGTAGGAACTGAGAGTTTCGCCGACGGGTCTCTCCAAAGCAATGCAGCTGGCATCGGAAAACTAAGTTGCCACGGCGCGCGTAACCCACGTCACGCCGTATCAAGCGCCCGCGTTCAGAATGGAGCGGGGGCTCTTCGGAACGATCGTTATTGATAGTGTTGGAGACTCGGCGCACATCATATAGAGATTGATCGAGTAGCGGTGCCTTCTTCATATCTTTATTTACCGTTTCGTTTGCTTGATTCCTTGCACGTCGCTCTTCGCGCATCTCTTCCTCCTATCCAGTTTCACCGAGAAAAAAAAAAAAAAACGCGTAGAAAATGCTTGCCGCGCTAACGCTGGAGGTCGCAACCCCAACAGCCGCCGAGAGGTTCTGACAGGTGCTCTTTAATATAAGCGACGGAAAGACGAGAGGACCCAAAATGGAAGAAATAAGAGAACCGGGGGAGAGCAGCAAGAGCAAAAAACGAAGTAGCATAATAGTAATAAAGGTAAAGAAACCAGGTCGCTTACGAAATTGACGCTTAGCGAAAGCTGGCACGTGTTTTAGTATGCGCGACCTCTTTTCACGGGGGCTGGGAGGTGGGAATAAAGATGGACGTAGACGCAGAGGACGCCGAACGTTTCCACGAAATATTAAGACGATGATGTGCCGAGCGCGATGATCAAGAAGAAAAATGGATGCGGCTTCTTCTGGCTTGGATTATAGCACCGCGCACGCGTGGATTTTGTCGGCAAGCGGACTGGCAGTGCTCCATTGCCCGTGTATACATTAAAACCTAAAAAAGGAGGAGTTCAAGCGAGCGTTACGAGACGCGTCAACGAGGTCGCACGCACATTACGGAACCCGGGAGTAATCGTGCTTTCCATGTTGTGCCACGTGTCCACCGCCCTGTAGAGCGGTGTTTTGACCCTTGGTGCACAGCGTTCTTCTCGCTTGTTGTTTGACCTCAGACGACCTGGAGATCTTTCGACATGGAACTCCTCACGCCCGTTCCTGCGCACTTTGTCGCACTCTGGCACGCGTTGGCAGGTTGGGTGTTTTATAGTGATTCGTGCTATTTGTATTCTGTACTATAACAGAGGCTCAAACTGAGCGGTGCGCTCGGTCATATAAGTAGTAATTAGATGCCGACTTGAGTCCGCGTCGCATCTGTCTTGTAACTACCATTATTAATACTTCGAAAATTTTTTTTCTGTGGAACGTAGAGAAATGAACCCTGCAGAGTTATTTTCTCCTCCAGTATATGCACAGCAAGTTATGTATTACCACTTGGAACGGTCGTTTGTGATCCGAGGGTGACTCTAGGCGGTCGCCTTTTTCTGACTGCACTGTGCTTTTTCAGTACCCACCTATAGTGAGCGCTTTCAAAAATGAATTGAATTCCAGGGTTTTTTTACGCTTTATAGAACCACCATATGATTGTCAGGCACGCCGTAGTGGGGGACTCCGAATTATTTTTGACCACTTGCAGTGCGGTTCTTTAACGTGCCTGCAGTTCACAATACACGGGCGTTTTTGCATTTCGTCGCCATCGAGATGCGGCCGCCTGGGCCGGGATGCGAACCCTCGACGTCGTGCTAAGCAGTGCAACGTCATAGCCGGTAAGCTGCCGCGGCGGGTTATATTTAGCTCTGTCCAGTATGCTCATGAGCCCTTCAGCCTCCTGCGGTCGCAACAAGAGTTCTCTCGGCACTGGTACCGAATTCCATTATTAGCGCGGACCTATCACGCACTGCGTATTTTTATTATCTTTTTTTTTTCTTGGCACCGGAATTACGCGGCTCTTTCCCCGCATGTTTGCATTTGCAAGCAGCATCTTTAGTATTTTACCTCCTTTCATCTGCCCATCCCGTTATCCCCTTCTGCCAATGCGCAGTATGCACATTAACTGCAACCTATGGTAGACACCCTCGTTGTCTTACTGGAACGGTCGACAGTCGTATAGCATAGCCATGAAGTCTGCTGTAACGATTAGACAACTGCGCGCCTACTTTGTGGTCGCCCACGTCACAGTACGCAGAGGCAAGCGCTGTGCGCCGTGATAGAGAGACGGAACAAACGGCCATTGTCTAAGCGAAATATATGGAGAGAGTGGCCGCAACTGATGTCTGCACTAAAGGCAGCTGGAGTGCTACTTCGCTTCTTCCGGTCTACGGGCCGGCGAGACAGGCTCTAACCACGGTGACTCAGCGAAAAGTGTTGGGCAGACGCAAGCGCATAGCACACAAAGATGTCCACCACTTTGAGTGCTATGGTACCGTAGTTAGAATGCAAAATGAATTCGCTCCACAGTGAATCCTCCTAAAAGAATATAAAAAAATGGCGACGCATCCATCCTTTGGAGATGACTGGCCGCGTTAATGCGATTAGCAATTTAGCTTGCGATGGGCGTGTAATTGGTCATGTGTTTCATATGATGATTATAATGAAAAGCGGCACACACCCAGTGACATATCCAGTGACCGCAGTTGCCCTTGAAGAGATTCACTGAAGATCCACGTACCCAGCGCCACTTAGGCAGTAACCCAAGTTGTCGCGAAAGAAAAACGATTGGATCAGGACACAGATATATAGATACAAGAAAGTGCTTCAATTATCCTGAGAATGCATATTGCATTAAAAGACGTTCTCTGAGAGGGATGCGTGCAGCCTCTGATTCTTTCACGCGATTTCAGTTTCCGTATCTTCTTCCCCACCATCGTGCAGAGTAGCCGCCGTACATCTTGCTCGTTGACCTCTATTTCTCTCTCTCTCTCTCTCTATCTCTCCATGTTATTGGCCATGCCGTGCCTGTCAGAAAACGAAGACGCCACCACCACTATACGGGGTGTCCCAGCTATCACGCAGCACGATTTTAAAGAAAGAGGAACGGCGTTACGCGAAGCCCAGCTAGTGCGCATTGTTTCCAGTGCAGTGGAGTAGCCGCCAGTAATTTATTCCTAGCTGAGATTTAATTAATTAATTGTAATTAATTATCTAACTCGAGAAGTACTGCCCTAATTATCAAACTGTCAATGAGAAAGTTGTAGAGCAACATGAAAAACTCCCGATACAGCTTTCTGTTGCTCAATACGTGCTACATAAATGTGTTTTTTCGAGTGTGAAATAAGCCCGCGAATACACGCAGAATTGCCGCACGACTGGCCGCTCGAGGCACTTTGCGTGTATTCGCGGGCTTATTTCACACTCGAAAAAACACATTTATGTAGCACGTATTGAGCAACAGAAAGCTGTATCGGGAGTTTTTCATGTTGCTCTACAACTTTCTCATTGACAGTTTGATAATTAGGACAGTACTTCTCGAGTTAGATAATTAATTACAATTACCTAATTAAATATCAGTAACGAAAACAATACTGGCGGCTACTCCACTGCACTGGAAACAATGCGCACTAGGTTGGCTTCGCGTAACGCCGTTCCTCTTTTCTTTAAATCGTGCTGCTTGATAGCTGGGGCACCCAGTATACTACCTGCGTCGCCTATAACGCAAACCCTTGCCCCTTCGCGCCCCTTCCTGGGAAGCCTCTTCCTCGTTGACAATGAGGTACGCTCGGGAGCGTCGTAATGCGACGGGCGGAGGTTCAATAGAGCCCCAGTAATTTTTTTTCTCTCTCCTCCCGCCGACCTACTGTTCGGGAACACTAAAGTGACGGCAATGAATCGCGGGAGGGAGGCTTGCATGCCGAATGCTGTGTTAAACGGGGGGCACACATGGGTGTAGGAGGCAGCGAACGAGAGTGTCGGGGGAATTTGAATTCTCGGCGAAAAGCTGCCTTCCATTCGCTCGCCGCAATAACGGCCCCGGGGCGGACGGGCGCGCCGGCGGCGGCGGGCGTCGCGCAGATAAGCGACATTAGGCGCAGCTGTGCTCGCCCGGCCGGCCCCGTCTTTGCCGGCGCTGAGGCGAGTGATTCTTGAAAACCGCTCTCCGTCATTCTGAAGAGGTATAAGCATGCGCTGACGCCGGCTTCTTAGCGCTCGAGCGCAGCCCGCCTCCTGCAGTGCGCCGTCATTCTCCGCGCTCTCTTTCCGCCTTCCCTAGCTCTCTCGTGAGGCGTATTAGTTGTACGTTTTTCGGGGGTATTTCGCTCAGGACGCGCGTCAACGCAGTTATTCGAGAAAAGCTGGCAAAGCGCAGGGGTAAGAGGGCAGTGTGTGAAGCGGGACAATGGGTCTGAGGGGTGCTAATGGCGGAAATGTCAGTTCACCGGTGCAGCCGTCGTAGGCTGTCGTACCAACATGTTCTCTCAACCTTGACTGCTTGCAGTGCTGCCGAATTAGCGTGGTTGTGAGATACTGGACACGTTTGCGAAACCTTTTTCACGAATGCCAATAGACCGATGGGTACGGTGTATTAGCTGTAATGCTCGCACACCTTGCTCGCTTCCACGATGCATGGAAGACACGGTCGCCGCGCTTTGGCTAAACGACATTACTGCGGACGAAATTGGAACCGGCGAAGGGGGTCAGATTGACACAAGGATCGTACAAGACGTTTTAAGCAACTTCTATGAGTCAATGGACACTTTTTTTTTTCGATGTTATACACACCGACCGAAAATTGTGAGCATCGCGAATTTAATTTATTTTCTTGTTTCTGTTTTCAGTGTGGATTGACATTTAATGCCGTCACGTGCTGTTCTAGGTAGAAAAATGCACCTTTCACTTGAAATCGTTTACAAGAAACTTAGCATGCTGCATGCGTGAGGCGGAATCGCAGATGTTCAACCTGCGCGACGGTTTGTGTGGCAAGAGAGATCGTTCTCCTTCCCGAGATTCAGGTGGCTTTGGGAAAAGGCATGGAAGAAATTACAGCTACAAATCACGAATAAGCAGAGGCGTTAGAGAACTTAAAAAAAAAAGATCTTCAAGGTCTGTTGCCCGCGGAACATGCGCTGACCTCTTTACGCGTATTGATGCGTGTGTCGTTAGGTAGGAATAGCCGTGGATACTGATGTTTAGAGGCCGGTTGTTTAGGCACTAAAAAAGCGCGTTTTAGGCGCCAGAAATAGGCAGGCAAAACAACGTTTTAGGCCCCCAACGTTGTAAACATAGGCACAATAAATTTTTACATAAATGCAAATAACTTCAAACGAAGACGTGCCCGGCCTGTATCTACGATAGCAAAACAAGAAATGTTATTGTCTATGATGGTACAAAGGCGCCAACAGTTGAACATAGCCGTGCAATTGTCCCATAAAACTGCTGGACTAATGACGATCAATAGGGCTTCATTCAATAAGCACACTGCCCATATTCATGTTCAATGGCCACTGTACTCTAGCGTCGCATATAGTGAAACAGGCATGAAAAAGAATACTTGAAAGCTGGGAATACTGACTAAAAAACCGATACTTTATCTCTTCCTGACGCATATAAATTAAGACACGAAAAAACAGACAAATCACAAATGCAAGAGAGACTACGATTTATTAAGAAATTAGCATGTTCTTACACGAGGACTGTTAGGTACAACTCTTCGCAATTTCCTCATATACAATGACATTATCCGAATTGGACAGGCCAGACGTCCCAACACTGCCAAATACACTTCCACCCATTTGAAGTGCACATGTTTGAAGAAATCTGTTTGGAGAGCACGCGGAACGTAGTCTAAGAATCACTGTGAAGATTGTGGAAACAATAGCAAACTGCCACCATCTCCAGATTTTTGGATTCAAAATTGTGCCTCTTGTCACTGAGAAGCAATGCTTGACGGCGGTGAACACCTAAATAAGTAAATTACAAACAAAACAAAAGCCGCGTGCGCATCACAGTTTTCTTCCTTCTTTTGTTCTTCACGCTCCTTTCCCCTGACGGCTCTCCGCGGTTTCGCATTCGCCAACCGCTCGCGCAATGTCAGCGCGGCGGCGTATGCTGACCGGCGCGTCCCATTTCAATGCTGCTAGCAGTAGTTTTCCGAGAGTTGGTTGAACTAAACGACTAGGTTAAACCCCATAGAGTTCCGAACAGTCAATATTGCCCGTTAACATGAATAACGGTCTCTAACTGCACTCGAAGGCGAAACTTGACGCTAAATAGTGTTCATATAGGCGCCGATATTGAAAATGGGCATTTATAGGCATTTATAGGCATTTAGGCACAAACGCCAAAATAGGCATTTATAGGCACTATAAAAAACACTATAAAAGCTCTTCTTAACCTCTAATTCATGCTCATCTATCAAAGTGGGGCGATAGAAACGCAAGGAACAAAAAAGGCATCTGCCTAAAATCCGGTCTCTACTGATGGTACTCTCAATTTCTCTCTCTCGCGTGCGTACGCCCGCGCACACAGACAAAACTACTGCCCAATATGCTGACAATTTCTCGATAATAAAAAGAATGAAGTGGGCTTCTCCCCATGATATGTCTTATTGCGGAAAAGCAAGCTTTAGGGGACACTAGAGGGAAATCATTAATTTAGGCAGACGTGATAAATTCCAGTAACTGTCCGTACAGTTTTCACCGCAAATGTGGCCGATTGCGTCAGAAAAGTTGATTACGGGAGATTGGGGGAGCACACTGCCGCTCTCGGACAATGAACCCAATCGATCCAACCACATGCAGCAGGAGTAACGTTTCGCTAATATCACCGCCAGAACGAAGTAAAGGGAAATATTAGAAACAAATGCAATGTCTCGAAGACATCAGTGAACTCAATTTAGATCAGTGTGTGCTTCGGAAACGATCGTACGAAACAATGCCCACGCAGCGCTTTCGATCGTTCGCACTGCCGGTCAGGCACTCTCCCGCGAAACTAGCCATAAGCCGAAGCTTCCGAGGCCTTCCTATGGCGAGGCGCGCAGTCCTCGGGCTGTTTCTCGGATGTCGCGAGCCTTTTCGATGCGGTCGATGGTCGCTCACTTTCTAAAGGCGTACTATTCGCGTTACTTTTGTTTCCCCTCTTTCCTCACGCTCCTATCAAACTGCATAGACCGACGAGCAAATGACGAGTTGAGCTTCGCAGGGACGAGGGTTGGGAAGCAGAAAGAGGGGGTAGGGGAGACGGGCTCGCGCGTCGGCCGCTAAGCACAGATTTGCAAATAACGAAACATACCCGCGGGGGGAAATTGGCTTCATTAAACGTCGGGAGAGTTTCGGCGGGAGTCGGTCTCGACGGTCGCTGCTGGTTCGATGAATGGTGCGATCGCGAGGGAGGAGGCAGGGGCTGAGAGGCAAAGCAGTGATGGGCAGAGGAGATGGAACGGGCAGAAATAATGCGGGTAACAGAAGAGAAGCGGCGTAAAGAGAGAGAGATAAAAAAAATAGGGGGTAGGGGGGGGGGGGGGGGGGGGGCGTTGAGCGGGAGCGCTGCTCACCCGCCGCTGCTGCTGCTTCTGATCGGCGTCGTCGTCTTTGTATAGTCTATACGTCTTGCGTGTGAGCGCTCACTGGTCTCCGTTACAAATTAACCGTCCCGCTTGCTTTATGAGCCGGGATCGGTTTCTCCCCTCCTTTTGTTTAGCGACTGACTCGGAGCAGCGCGGTAATATCGAGCCGAGGGTGCTTTCGTGGAGAAGGAACCGCACCGGCGTCAGCTGCTCGCTACGTGCGTGGGCCGCTTCCCCCCGCGGCCTTGCCGATACCGCACCGTATGTATGGGCTCCCTCGTTCGGGCCTTCTCGCCGGGTAGTTCTCCACGGTTTTATATTTGCTTGTTTGGCTGTGTTCCCACTCCTGGGTACTTGTTTCTTGCGCCGCCTTCGGTTTCCGCGACGCTTTCATTCCCCGACTGTTCCTTACCTGGGGGCGAAGGCTCTAACAAGACTGTTAGGAAACGTCGACGCGGGCGGGAGAATGCCACCGCCTAAGAATAATAATAATAATAATAATAAAGGTACAGTTTCCGTTTTGCAACGCGTGTACCGTACCTGCGGGGAGAACGAGCGCGCAACTGGAACAAAAATAAATAAGAGAAACAACGATACTATGTTAAGAGGTTCATCCCTTCGTTGTTGCGTACATCCAGCGTTGATACCGACGTTGAAACGAGACGCGCACTCGCACTCGCGCCAAGCGTACGCACGCAGGTGTACTGCGCATGCTCCTTTATTGGTTGTTGTTGCTCTTCGCACTTTTCGTTCGTTGCATTCGTGCAGCCTCCTTTCCACATAACCCCCCCTACCCTTTCCACCCTTTCGCCCCACATTCACCTGATCCGCGCTCTTCTTTCGTCGCCACGGTAAATTTTACCGGGGGGACCTCCTCCGGCACGTTGTGTCGGAGACACTTTCGCTTAATTAAACGTGACTGGGCTATCATCGCGCGCGCGTTGTCTCTGTCATCCTCCGGCTCATTCATTCTCGTTTTTTTTTTTCCCCAGTTTGCGTGCTCTCAACTGTTTACTTTTCGCGTTCCGTTCGCATTATACGCTGTTCAGGATCTCCTCCACCCCTTCGCTTCCCTCGGCGTCCACCCGTGCCTCCCACTTTCCGAAACCGGGCCTCCGGCAGTGGCTCGCCAGAGAGGACAGGAGGGCCCTCTCCTTCTGTTCTGTTTTCTCATCTTCGATTCATCCTTCCTTCCATGATGACACCCGTTTTTGTGCCTCGCATCTGAAATGCCCCCGGGGGTTTCGCCGCTTTCGTTTTTGTCCCGAAACGAGGGGAAGAAATGAAGCGGGGGAAGGGGGGGGGGGGGAGGGGCAGTGATTACAGTGACTGGCGCTCCGGGGCTCCTTTGTCCTTTCGCTAATTTGTTTTCCCTTTTCTAGGAGGGTGCGCCGAGAGTCGATTGTGCACCCACCGCATTCGTGTTATAAACTCGACCTCCCCTTCGCCACCGCCCCTTCTCCTCCCTCCATTCGATGCTTCGCGTGCGTTCTAGTCAAGTGGGCAGGATTTGTTAAACCGCTGTCTCTCTTCCCCCCTCCTCTCTCATTTGTCTCGCTGACTTTCTCTGCGTCGCGACTGCTATGGATTTGGCTCAGCGCAGCCACATATCGACTCGGCGCTGAAGAGGTGAGCCCGCTGTTCCGACAGGCCCGCCTGTTTTCATTGTAATTTATCTCTGTGGAACATCCCGCCCTTCGCGGTCCTGCCTTTCCTTTCTTTGTCTTCCTGCTGGGGCTGCTACGTGCGCTTCAGCCATATCCTCGTGAAAGGCTAGTTGTACGTGGATGGCTAATGAGGCCCTCTGCTCGTGTGAGCGTGTATTCGTGCTTCGGCCGGTAATTGGCTTGCGACTGACTTCGCGTTCGCAACCACCCGTGTCTCTCATTATTCCAACGCGCAGTGCATGGTTTCGTTGGCTGTAACAAAAAGCAGGAGCAGGAGGATGTGACATTCGATACTGTCGTGGCTTTGAGCCAGTCCTCTGTACCTTTAGCACGAGGCGCATGCGCTGTGTGGCACTGAAAAGAGCTTAATTTGCTTAGTCCATGTTGACGCGCTTCGTATTTCGCTATACCACCTGTGCAGGCTCAGTGGCAATGTCGTTGTGTCGCTCAACATGAGCTCGTGGTTTCGATTGCTTGGTTGCATGACGATGCGGGTGGCATAATAAAAAAAGAGTAGGAAAAAGGAAAAGGAAACACTTGACCACCCTGCTTCGTTCGCTCGTTTAAGAACCAAAACAAACCCAGTTTCTAGCTATTAACTAGTGCAGTAAATTAACGGTTTTTCTAGCGCAAAGTACGCGTTTTAATGCAGTTGTTACATCACGCGCACCGAAATCACAGCGGCCGATTAAACCACCAGTTATTCACGGAAAGGCTGCCAAAAAACCTAGTTTAAAATTTTGAACGACGCACCGGCAGGACGCATACGTCTCGGTGCACACGCTCCCTTTCGGGCTTTGTTAGAGCGCGACGAAGGCGATCGAATTGTGTCTCGCTTCTTTTGTTGCGTGCTAACATTGCGCGCTTCTTTCACCTTTTCCTTTATCCATTTTTCTTGATTGGCCGCGCAGCTGGTGATCGATACATTTCCCGCGACGCGGCAGTGTAGTTCTCGGCCGCCGCTTGTTTGCCGCGTATCTTTAGTTGGGCGAACGCTAGCTGACGCTCCGTGCTGCAGCCTTGTCGCACTGCGCGCGGGCGGCGAAACTTCCATCGGAACAGTTCTTCGCTGCGGCGCGTCCGATTTGTCATTACGGGTCTCGGTTGCCTCCTCCTTTCGCCCTCCCCAGTTCCAGCTCCGCCACTGATGGTCTTGCGCCTCTTCGCTGTGCCAACGCTGCTCCAATACCTGTCGCTCCGTTCCTTTCGGTCGCAACAGGCACTGTAGTACATTATCCCGACTTTCGATCTGCCTGCTATTTTCGCTAAGCTTCTTTCTTTCTTTCTTTCTTTCTTTCTTTCTTTCTTTCTTTCTTTCTTTCTTTCTTTCTTTCTTTCTTTCTTTCTTTCTTTCAGTCTTTATTTCATTGGCTACGAGCTATAGCTGTGATGTTTCAGCGTTCTCGCCACTAATGGTTTATAGCGTCACCGGCAGGGCGTACGAAACGATCGTCGCTGTGGGCAGCGACGTAACGGCCGAGCATTTGCGACGTTCGATGGGATCCGTGTGTTTCGAAAACGCGCCGAATGGAAGGCGGAGCCAGAGCGGCTACCGGAAACGAGACCTGCCTCTTCCCTTCCTGTGCCCTTTTGAGGCCGAATTGAACCGATACATTTTTTTTTTTTTGCAAGAAAAGAAAAAAACAATAAAAAAGGAGGGAACGCTTCAGCTCGGGCTTTTCGGAATTCGTAGAAAGAACGCTGCGACTTTTTTCAGATTACGCTCGAGTTGAATCGCACAATCGACCGCTCGAATGGACACCGACACGTGTGTACGTGTGCGTTTAACGCTTCTTAGCATTGCTTTATAGCCTCCGTTGTCCATGTCAGTAAGACCTTCTCCTCCACTTGTTAAGCGCGTGTCATTGGCGTGGAACACAAAAAAAACGTATCGTATACTTGATTAGATTAACAGCGCAAAGATATATATATATATTCGAGGTAAGAAATAGCGACGCGAACACAGACAGCTGTGTTCGTTATCTTTTTGTCCAAGTTCTACCTGCGCGCAGTGAGTTCAATCATGTCCAACTAACTAGCTCATATCTGCACCTTACTTGAGCGTATGCCCGTTAAGACTGGAAATAACGGCGCGCGCCAGCATGTCTATAACAGTCGTGACGTGTTCAGGAAAAAAAGGGAAAAAAATGCTGCATATCTGCTTGCTTCGCTGCAAATGACGTCGAAAGACGATAGTCTTCTGCCGCCCCTAATACGTAACACCCTCTCTTCCTCCCTCCTCCCACCGCTCACTCTCTTCCCCTCCCCTCTCACTCCTCCCATGATGGATGCATATCATCAATGGACTGGACTGGACTGGAAAAACTTTATTTAGGTTTATTTATTTATTTATGGAGGTTTTGCTGAATTCAATTCAAATTTGCCGCGTTCGCCCTGCCCTCGCGCCATCTGTTGGGACCTTTTATTACTGTTGGCTTAAAGCCGGCTACAGAGCCGCGGCTTCAGTCGGCTTGTTTTTAACGCGTAGCGTCTCTTCGACACCATTTCTAACGCGTTGAATTTTCATTTACTAACGTAAAAACCAGTCCAGTGTGTATTCTTAATTAAATGAACGCTGCGGATCATGGTTGTGTACATATATTTTGCCTCAAATAGGTCTGAGGTTTTCTTTGCGCTGTATAATGTTGACGTGTATGACCCCCTATCACCAGTGCTAGTAGCTTGATTGGTTTTGGTCGGGCGGTTGAATCGGTTGTGGCTGGGCGGTTGAATCTAGTGACAGACAGACAGACAAGACAGACAGAGTTTTTCGCGTTTAGATTACCCGAGAAAGAATGTCGTCATTAAACGAATATCGTCTTTAAAAGAGTATCGTCTTTAAAAGGAGCGCCCGGTGGTCCCGCGATATGTGACATACCGCGTCAGAACGCTCCCTCGCCATGGAGAGGCGACAATGATTGCGCGCGACGTTTCCTGGTTCGTCACATAAGCAGTGCCCCACACGAATTATGAACTGCCTTCCTTCCCTGATTTATGCGTGTGAGACCCGCGACTATACGAAGAGCGCAATGCGAGGAAAGCCACGGGTGCACAAAATTAAATAGAGAGGGAGAAACCGCGATAGACGTTAGAAATAAAGCGGTCGCGGAGGGTCTTTGGGCCCGGCAACGCATCTTTTCCTCAATAGAAGCTTGCTTGCTTGTTTGTGGCGTGCGTGGTATACCGGACGGAGAAAAGATGAGCCGACCAGTCTCGCACGGGATGTACGCCCGTGCTTTATACGTCTGGCAGAGGGAGGTCGAGCGAGGTTTGGCTAGAAGGGAAAGGAGGGTGGGAAGCGGTGTCGTCTAAGGTCGTAGGGCACCCCCAGCGCTTTCTACGCGCGCCCTTTGCGCTTATGCTGCTTATGTCGATCCTAGCGCTCCGGTAGGAGGATTTGCATCCGTAATACGTCTCGGTCGCCCTCGCTTTTTCGTGCTGAATGGGCTTATCGCGTATTGCTTCTTCTGTAGCGTTCGTGAGAGTGGCGTACGTGTTGACACTTGCTGGTGGTCTGTTATTTTCCTAGTATTAGTTATCTGCGACGTTTATGTCATTGATGGATCGATACTGATGATTGATACTTGAGAAAATCAAGTATTCACTTTGGCGTGAGATCGGTAGCCACATTTGATTACATGCTTAGCCTAAGCGCCTTCCTGGCTTTTTAGTGCGATGACTAGTTGCTCGGCTAAAACGGAGATTCGGGCTAATTTTCTTTGTTAAAGGAGGGCTGCCTTACGGCATACTAAAAGAAATACAAAGTCACTTTGAAGTAATGCTACGTGCAACCCAGGCTGTTTCGTATCAATGTGAATGTGACCTCACATTGTGAAGGAAGTCCAGCACGACTCTGTAATGACAGCTATCTTGACTCTATTGGCTGAAGGGAGCATGCCGGTCACCGCGGGGGCCAGACCGTGTGACCCAGAGCTCCCAGATGTGTCGTGTAGCTGAACAAGTCCAAATTGGGGGGTACTCATCGGATTCTAGTGCCACAGCGCATTAGACAGCGCTCTGTGTGTCTTGTATCTGCGGTCGTCCCTTGTCCAATGCACTGTGGTTGTTGTGGTTGCTGTGTGTGATATTAGTTTTCTTTGTATGTACGCATTCTCATCAATGGATATGACCATTTCGAGCTTGCAGTAATGTATATAGTTCTTGTACCTACGAGATTATTCCTCATTGTAATAAATACCATGGAAGAAGATAACGCGGACGGAAAATAATTTCCTTGAACGAACTGGATAGAGGACATATCGAACTCCGTGCGGCCCCCTCCAATCTTTGCCATAAAAACTACCCACATCACCTTCGTCCTGCGCATATTTGGAGCATGTTTTTCGTATTCATGCTGCTGTCCGTGCTGTACCATTTGCGGGCGGAACGAGGTAGTATGCGATACGACGCACAACCACATAGAAAGCTAGACCCAATAAGGTTGCGGCGTTACTTGTGCTGCTCGATCCGAGAAATGCTATACTTTAATGGCTGTGGCTTGGCGTAGCTTTCACAATACCCTTTGCTTTACGCATCGGAATGAACGACTATAGCTGCCTGTGACGGCTCTGGCAGCGAGGAAACTGTCGATCGTGTTCTTTGCCGATACCCTCGTTGAGGCGGACGCGCGTCGCCACGTCTCGACGACCGGCTGCTTCCGCAGCAGACAGTCCTGGAATACCGGCCTGTGCGGACATCGCACGTCACACCAGTAGGCGGATAAGGTGCTATTCGGGTTTCTACGTTCTACATTCCTACTCTGAAGCTGCAGATTCCATCGAACTTCCCCCGCCGTGATGCAATTTTACTTTGCCACCTCTGGTTAGGTGTGGCTTTTAAAAACGAAAGCGTACGTTTTTGTAGCGTTAGCTACACTGGCCTAGCCAAGCCCGTTTCGCACGGCACATCAAGAGCCGTGCTGCGCATGCGCAAGGATCAGTGATGTCACACGGCTTGCGCACCGGAGCCACCGGAGCCGGCACCTCTCGCGCACTCCGCCGCTGCCGCGCGCGATTCACCGCCGCCGGTCTGCGCATTCCAGAGGAGTGACGTCGTAGCCGTGGTAGACGCACTGGCGCCGGCGCGCGCGCGCTCGCTGTGCAGTCGCCGTCTGACACTGCGCTGGAGCCGCTGCGCTTCTGACTGGCGTTTGCCAGTGTGGTATAGCCATGGAGAAGGAGAGCGCAAATGCTGCTCAACAGCGCAGAAGAACGGACAAGCTTGACTCATAAGAATAATCTTATCTTAAGAATAATCTTAAGAATAAGCTAAGAATAATCAGCTGAACCTTTGCTAACGCTACGTATATCCTGGCATAGCCGAGCTAAGCCACTGCAACTTTTTTACCATGAATTACCAACTAACCTAAACAACCATCCTCGTACGCATTCCTTATGGGCATGTTCGACACACCAATCTGTGACTCGTGCAACTGTGAGGAACTATCGAATATGTACTGTGTTTTTATCATCTTTATGACATCGAACGCGACATTCTTCGGAGTGTGTTGAACCGATTAGACAGCAGACCGTTTTCAGAGACAAAGATTCTTGGGCCATGGCCCCACGCGTCGCAGGCTTACGAAGCGACGCAGGCATTGTTACTGTTCATAAAGTAGAATGGCCTCAGTGACCGATTGTGAAGTGTTGGACAACCGCACGTGCGTCAGGTTAACCTCCCTGCCTTTGCTTTCTCCTTTTTTCTCCGCCTCGATCTTCCTCCTACGTTTTTCATATATATATATATATATATATATATATATATATAGAGAGAGAGAGAGAGAGAGGACATATATCGAACTCCGTGCGGCCCCCTCCAATCTACAATCTCTAATTGCTCTAATTACAGAGCAAATTAGAGAGACTTTAATACAACCGGATGTTCCCCAACCCCTCATTTTCTTTTTTAGCGCGTTTGCTGTCTTTGCGCGCTCTACTATTCGTCTTTTCTTCCCCTTCCTTACCCTTCTATCAGTTTAGCGTAGCAAAGCAGCAACTTCTTTTCCAATTAACCTCACCACATTTCCCATGGCATTTCTCTGTCTCTATCTCTACAAGTGCCATGGGGTGTTTCAGCACTGTCACGTAGCTGTGTTCTATACCCGTGTTTAACAAACCCATGACAGCAGGGATGTTCGATTCGGGTTTGGATATATTGAAATATTGCATATATCGAACTAAATTTTAAACGCACGAACCACTTCGTTATAACCGGGTGCGACTGTTTACTCAGTTGTGGAATCACCGTTGAACGTTTGGTCGAAGAGGTCCTTAAAGGGCGGCTCGATGCAATTCGTGAACGCGAAAAACACGCGAATTGATGTGTATGCCAGCCGGGATGTCGTTTTAGCTGCAGTCATTCCAAAGGCACTGCTAGTGCCGAAGCTCTTCTGATTTAGAGGTAAAGAAAAAAATGTGCATTGCACTGGGAAGTAGGGGGGAAAAGAAAAGGTGGTTGGCAGCAAGGAGCCTTTCGGCTTCGACAAAACACTTCGATTCGGTGACGCAAACGAGAAAAGTGAGCGCAGCATTAAGCGAAAAAGCCGCCCTGAACCTGCGTATCGCAACCATCTTTGTTTATTTGGAAAGTGTTGCCTGCACAAATAAAGGATTCTAGGGTTGCCAATAATTAGCGATGAAGTTAGAAGGGCCTTGCAAGACATGACCCGGGGAAAATCGGCAGGAGAAGATTAAGGAGATATCATGCTTAAAAACTAAGCTCGTGGTTCGAGCGCTTGTGTAGTTCCAACCCTGCTCAAATTCTGCCCTTTATGTAGCTCCAATTCTGCTCAAATTCCGCGCTTGTGTAGTTCAAATCCAGCGCTAATGCAGCTCCACTATAACGTGAAACATGGGGAAGTGCGAAACAGTGACGCACCGGTGTTTCCCTTATGTTAGTATTGTGCTATTCTTGCACGAGTGAGGAGGAATCGAGCGCTTGTGGGGTGGTAGCGCCCTCTCTTGCGCTGTGCTGGTACGAGACTGTCGTTTCGGAAGCGATTTTTACGAGTTTCTGCTAATTTCCGCATATCCCTGGCTCATACCCGCATATACAATGCGGGTATGCGCCACACGTGATTTTATTATCGTTAATTGTGACGTAACTGACGAGCATGTGACGTTATTGATGTCATGAGCAATCAGTCATGTTAGTCGTGCATTCGTACCCTTCCATGCCAATTTTGGTGTACACCAAGTGAACGAGAGGCGAGTTTTCGGCAGATTTTGTTTTTGCGCGTGACCACGACGACATGGCATCACATTAGACGCCAACAGCCCGGGCCTCTAAAGTAATTCTTCGCACTGTAAAAAAAAAAAAAAAAAAGGGGGGGGGGGGGGGGGGGGGGGGCTCCTTGCGGCACCTGGCCCTATGAGGTCGCGCCGTGCGCCTGATATATACCGTCGACAAATAAGGTGAACGTCTCCTGGCTGTCGTTTACATACGGCGCTCGGCTTTCAGTTATCGTGTTTACCTTTTTCTCTATTTAGCTTTCTTTTCATTTCGTCGGAGCGAGTTTGCCACGTCTTGGTGCTCACTTAGCGTTGCTTTCTCGCTCGTGCATGCCAGCAGCCACCCCGGAGAGTGCGTAATACAGTTAGCATCGCATTTCCATTTCGATCCATAAAACGGCACGCAATTTACAACAAAATGCAAAACAAACAAAAGAGAGAGAGGGGCGAAAAGGAAGAAAAATGGAAAACGGGATAAATGTCGCGCGGTTGGAGCTCATTTGCGTTGCCGCCTCGCCCGGTGCACGGTTGGTCGGCACCGCATGTCGGTTGCTCTCTTCAGTCGGTGCTACAGAGCGACGTTGACGTCCACGTCGATGTTGCGTGTCGACGCGCTTTCTTTGCTCGTGCTCGTTTTCAGCGGCTGCACCGTCGCCGTGCTGTTGCCGCGGCGGTTTTGCCGCAGCTGGCGAGCGACAGATTTGTTCTTGCGCGCTCTGTGGCGGCGAACGCCAGTCAGATAAAGATAATTTCGATTTCGCGCCTTTCTGATACCCCGCCGCTGACTTTGCGTCGTCGACAGAAATGTCGTAGATACTTTTTGTTGCCTTTTCTAACTTACCCTATCATGCACTCTCATTAAACTTTTTTCACCCGGTGCTTGCCTGGTTTTCCAAGAGATTTGTTTTGCTTGTTTGTATCATACGAGTGGCTTTGTTTCTGTTTCTATTACAAGTCCTTTTCTCTTTTTTTCGTTTTTGTTGGACGAGGTAGGCTGAAGAACGCGTTGAAAATGAGAAAGCTGGTTCGTGGCGTAGCCGCCCCGGTCTCCTGTATTACGTGCCTTGCGTTTCAGATTTCGCTCTGCGGCCGGCATGTGGTCGTCGTGTTTCTCTTTCTTGCATTTTGTTTTGTTTTTTCTTCGGCCTACGGCGTTGTCTGTGAACGCCTAATGCTCGTTGAAGTTCTATCTCGTGCTGAAAACCGCGAGCGAGAAACAGCAAGTCTAAGAAAAGATTGCAAGAACATCGTACTGGCCGATGTCGTGCGGCGGAGAAAATTGCCGACGCGGATTTGCTCGGAAGAGAGGGGGTCAAAAAAGAGTAAAATTGTGAACAAAATGTAGCCGTTTCGCCTGCCTGAGCTGTGAATGCGTCACCGTCCACCCTGATTTCTTATTCTCGTCTTGGCTTGCCGTTACCTTGACGACCTTCTTTCCTCTACTTTTCCCATTTTCCATCACCGTGTTTTAAGTGCCCACTATGAGTCATACAGTTACGAGACACACACACACGCACGCACACACGCACGCATGCACACAGCCATTTCACTTTTATTTATTTATTTATTTATTTATTTATTTATTTATTTATTTATTTATTTATTTATTTATTTATTTATTTATTCGTTTATTTCTGTATTTATTTATTTGATATACCATGAGGGCCGAAGTATTTCCAAGGGGAGTGGGAGTCAAGAAATACAAGGGATATATATATATATATATATATATATATATATATATATATATATATATCAGCAACATCTGAAACATAACGAATCAAGCATGATTAACATGATTATTATAGAAGTAGCAGGTACAACTATACCGTGGTCAGCTTGCTGAGGAGCGTGTATGTGAGATTTCCCATGCATCGCTGGTTCATATGTAGCCTCGAGTTGCCAATATGTGCTTTCAGTCGGCATGACTAGTGTTATAAAATTTACGCTATGAATGCAAACATTTAAACAAGGATCGCATTCCTAAGCTGATGAAGGTCGGAAGCCTGGCAGATGGCTAACTTCAACGTTTTCAGCTGATTTAAACCCTGCGCCCACAGTTGTACACGTCAGACACCTACCGTTACCAACTCGTGTTGATGCAGGCGCTATCTGCCTCATCTGAGTAAGCTGCGGGCTGAATCGGCAGGCATTACGGAATATGATGGACGTAAATGTAGTTGTTTGCAACGTCGGCATGTGTGGTCTTCAGTGGCTCGGTGCTGTTCTAATTTTAAATAAAAGTGCGAACGCTGTCTTCGTGGTGCGGAGTCAGTTCAGGGGGGATGCCGGCAGGCTGTGCTGTTACTTATCCCGCGTACTCTGAGAATCTAGTGCATCATTTATGTGCTCAGTTTAACGAGTGTTTTATTTTCAGGAAAAGCACGGAAGTGCACTTCTTGGGTGTATGTATACAACACATACGACACATGATGGTTTATGACAAGTCATAATCTAAAAAAAAAGTCAGGGGCACTTAGTTATCCCTACGTGGATGAATGCGAAAGCATTTCGACGTCTTCCAGATGGCGGCTCGTTATACGAAACGTTGCGTTGTATCATTTTTCGCATCACGTGCCTCGGCCTCGTTCGCGTGCTTGCATAGACGCCCAAAGGAGCCGGGCGCAACTACTGACTGAGAAGTCCAAGTCGAAGGTTTATCCATCGGAGCGCACGACAGAACTCGCCGAAATCACCGCACCCACTGGCTGCACTGTGACGCGTGGCACTATGTGTATACCAGCCACCGGCGCAATCTGTCTCTGTGACCATGTGACTTTTGTACCATCTCCGTCGAAGGTTCGTCCATCAGCGCGTACGACAGAACTCACCAAAATCACCGCACTGACTGGCAGTGGGCCAGTGACGTCAGAGCCTTCTCAGAGGGAGGGGTAGTGTGCCCTTATGAAAATGGCCACGACCTTTATGTTTCCTGTCTGTTTCCTTCTTGTGCCCTATGTGACCTTTATGTTTCCTTGCCCTTTATGTGACCTTGAGGAAACATACTTCGTGTGTACCGCATGTTTACTCATTCTTTCGTACGACTCGAGGAAGCAAACTGAATCTTTCCTGTAGGATGTGTCCTTTGTGTTTACGGCAGGATGTTACCTGTGTGTGCACTCTATGTTACCTGGCTGTGCACTCCCTCTAGTGCACATCGAGGTAACATAGAGTGCACACAGTAATTATCTGAACTTAACACATGCTACGGCTAGAACTATTATTTTATTATTATTAGAACCAATATTTTTCCTGGCGTATCCAGGAAAAATAATGGAGGGGGGGGGGGGGGGGGGGGGCTCGGTTTTTTCGGCCCTCGACTTCGTGAAGCTACCTTTCCTTTTCTGCTCTACGCAAATTACACGCTGAAATTCAAAACGTGAGGTCGCTGCTAAAAGATGCCTGTCTTTTCAAAACTGCGTGTGATTGCTGTGTTGACATTCGCAGGGGTATAAGTAGGGCAGCGCGGATCCTGTAAATGCTTGCGTGGGCGGGCAACTGAATAATTTTTAATTGTCAGTTGGCTGAGTCGTTAAAGATGTGTACGGAGCATGGCCATATTTGTTTGTTTACGCGTGCATGCAAGCAGTACGCCTGTTTCACTTCGACCGAAGCTCCAGCTGCCGCAGCAAGCAAGCCATCGGCACGTTTTGTCGTCTTTATTCCTTACGCTACGAGGAAATATGGTTCCACCGATTCAAGATGAGGTCACATATTCTCTAAAACACGACACTTGGCGCCATAAGAAGCGTGTATATGGGCGGTGATCACGAATTTGTCATCGGTGGTTGTCGTAGCAGCCGAAGGCCGTCCGCCATTGCAAGCAGACGGAGCAGAGGTGCACGGGCTGCGCGCTGATTGGCTCATGTCCGCCAGCAATAGTTAGCGCATCGTTCGCCTAAAATTCCTGTATATGCGTTATAAAAAAGACTGCACACCCAGGCACTTTGAACTTAATAAATGCTGTTTAAATACCGGCCTTCTTTCCAGCTACAACTTGCCTCCGCGCAACAAAATTAAATCTCGAAGGCCGTGCTTTTGCAAACTACATTTTTAGAAGCGAATGTAGATCTCGGAGGCTACGTTCACTTGTTTACCGCAGTGTGGCGCTGCTGCAGTGTGACGTCCATGCCCGGTAAAATTACTGGGTGTTATATTGAGCTGGGCCCGCTGGGCCACGTGTGTGCAAGAGTGCTCGTTGCAGCAAGGCGGTAATTTAATCATGTTTTGGAAGTGTCTCGACAAACTGTGGTCCTTGTCGTGTGTATTAATCATCATGAAACCTCTGGACTTGTGTAATGATATCATTTCGTCGTATGTTTCGTGTGAAACGCCAGTGTCTGGAGTCTACTACAGCGCCCATCCGAGCTTCCTTTGTTCTCGCCAGTGCGGGTTCTCTCGTGAAAAACGTGGTGCTGTGGCTTCGAATCATGGTCTGTGGAAGAAATTGTTGAAAGTTGTGCTTTCGTGTGCTGGAGTTCATCGGCAATTATACAGTGTTTGCTCCAGAAAGAGCGTCGGCACCGAGGTGCCTTCGAGACAAGAAGCGTTTGATGACTTACATCTTGAAAGGTAAGCAAGTCTCGCGCTTGCGCGCATTCTTGTCGCTTATACAGGGTGTTTCAGTTGTTACGTAGCTTGACAGAGCCAAGGTAATGTTGCTTGCCGTCGCTTGGAGATACTTCGATTATTTTTTGCATTCCGCCTCATTAGATAATTAGTCTTAATTAATGAACTTCTCAATTATTATTATTAGACTAAAGTGTCAATGAAAAAGTTCTAGAGCGACATGAGAAACTCGATACAGATTTCTTTTACTCCGTAAGTCTTACATAAAAGTGTTTTTCCGAGCGTGAAAGATGCCCGCGAATACCCGCAAAGCGCGTCGAGCGGCCAGTCGCACGGCAATTTTGCATGTATTCGCGGGCTTCTTTTACGCTCGGCGAAAAGGAGAAAAAAAAAAACTTTCGAGGCAGATAGCAAAAAACACGCTCGGGCAGATAGCAACAGCGCAGTCTGTTTAAAATAATTAGTTTAAAGCTTCAGTGTTGACATTGCCATACCTAGCACATCACCAAACAACTGCGTTTAATGTTTGTATAATACGATGATTTCCTTTTCTTTATGACAGCTTTATAATCCCCTTTTCAAGTGACGTTTTATAACTCCTGTGAGTGTTTCCTCTTAGTAAGTTGTACTCCCTTAGCCGCACGCTTTTATGCTTCCCGTGTGCTAGGAGGTCAGGGCTCCTCAAGCTGTTCTCACAGCTTTTACCTGTCCTCGTAACTTTTTCTTGCTGCGGAATAAAATTCAATTCAATAGTTTTCACTTCTGCACGTTTCTTAGCTGTGTGCATACAGACCAAACTGTTCTTGGATATATGAAATTTACTGCATAAGTGAAAACGCTTGGCCTTTTATTTTTCAGGTGTCTTGTGAGCTCTCATCCAAGCACCCCATTCCAAAGGTCTGCTGTGAGCCGATGTGGCATATGGAAGTAACATGCAGATAGTTCAATAAACTACTTGTAGTTTCAGAGAAACCTTTGCAAAGTATTGTCGACACTTTCTTTTAAAAGTGCAAGCACTTATCCAACGTGACATCTCTGCATCCGAACATTACACTTTACATTTGTGACAAAAACATCTAGAACAGCGACATTGCATGCTGTGAGGAAAGTACAAGTTGTACTGCAAGTGTTATACTAAAATTATTATTATAGAACAATATTGTGTGAATTTCTGTGCCCTAGCAGAGTTCCAATCAGTATGCTTATAATAAACCATATATGCTTATCTTTAAAACTCACACAATGTGCATAAATATAAAATGGGCACAGAGAACTCATCTATGCATGTCTACAGAAAATGCAGGATACAGGATCTTTTCAGTAGGGCCACATGAAGGGTGCATAAAGGTGGGAGTCATGAAGGAAACATAAAAGCAGTGGCCAAATTTCAGCATCTAGAATACATAAAGTACGGTAACATGAAGGATACATAAAGGACGGACACACGAAGGAAACATAAAAGCAGTGGCCAAATTTCAACATCTAGGATACATAAAGTACGGTAACATGAAGGATACATAAAGGACGGACACATGAAGGAAACATAAAAGCAGTGGCCAAATTTCAACACGCAGGAAACATAAAGGATGTTTCCTCATGTGACCCCTAGGAAACATACAGTAATCATAAAGGACATAACCATTTTCATAAGGGTGGAACGCTGGCATGATGAGCGGCATCGGAGCCAGCTGTGGAAGAAGATGACGACGAACGCGCGAGCAGTGGCACGAGCGCGTCTCTGTGACCACGTGACTTTTTGTACCATCTCCGGCCACGCCGCCGGATTTTCCGCTTCATGAAGCCATATAATGCTTTCGCATTAAAAAAAAAGTACCTCTTTCGTCCTTTAGTTGACCCTGACACAACTATAGTACAGACCTACCACGGAACTCGCGATTCTTCTTGCATTGTCCGCTACAGCAGAAAAAATAAAGGAGCGGTTTATTGCTTGAAGAATAAGAACAAAGCAAGAAAAACAAGCACAAAACTTCTTATCTGCATGTGGAAATCGTTCATGTGTGCTATTTCGTTCTACTTGGGCAACATTTTGCAGCGACATTCACCTCGTAAAGTTTTGTGACCTCGCGAGATGCCGTGCTGAACACATCTGTCACCTAGCGTCGTAGTCGGTAGCTAAATGTGACTGCAATTTACATGCGCCACACTGCGCAGAACGTCGTGCCCAAACTCAAGATCGAAAATACGATGGCGCACTCGCGTACGCCAAAGTATTACGCCGTAGTACTAGCGAGACTGTAGGGCAACAAGCATTCTGGCGAGAAACATACATACTTCGCCCGAATATGCGCACTCTCCACGAAAGAAAATAAAACCGGGTGCTGGCGTTTCGAAGGTCATTTGATTCGACAGTGCCTCGTTCGCAGCTTTGTTGGGAAGGAAAAACAAGGAACAGTCTCTGCGTCAAAAATAATCTGTTATATCGTGGAAAACACGCGACGAAAGAAAGACTGCGGACCGCCGCGCAGAAGGAAGTACCAACGATTCGGCAGCCAAAAACTTGCTACTGTGGAAGGGTGGTGAGAATAGAAAAGAAGGAGATCGAAGGGAAAATGTAGGCGGGAGGGGGGGGGGCGCCATATTTTCTTCGGCATCGATTTTCGATGGTGCGCCCCTACCTCCAACTGAGGGTATACGCACAGTGCGTGTACGTACGCCACTTTCTCCCGCTCGTTCTATTGTCGTGTATTTCATCCCGCTTCGTTTCTCGTTGGCTTTGGCCGCTCTGTTTCGTTTGCGCCGCCGAAGCATTCACCTTCGCACAGAGAGAGACTGCGCTTCGTTCTCGCAACTCGCGAGGGGCCCTGCGAAAAGTCGTCGTCGTCGCTCGATGCTCGACTCGGGGGGTTGGCAGGATCGAAGTCGAAGCCATGTCTCGCTGATCGTTATGAGCGACCCGAATGCACTTACGTTAGAGCGGCAGTAGGTGGGGATCGGTAAAGAGGAGGGGAAGGGGCACGGGGGAAAAAAGAGAGAGAAAGTCGCTCGTGTGCGGAGGGCGGGACCGTTGTAGCGTGCGAAGAACTAAGAGAGAGCGTGAGGGCCGCGAGCACGTCGGGGGCAGAGAAGCCTGCGAGACGGAGAGCGAAGTGTACACGTAGCGAAACACGCCCGCACATATGTTGGCCCCCGCGTGTGTGCCTATAAGTCCGGCGCAGCGCGGGAGACGAGGAAAATCGAAAGCCGCACGGCAAATCGCATTGGGATGGTGCAGGTATATATCGACGCGCGTTTCTACCGCCCTTTTTCTGCGCCCGCGTTTTTCTGTACGGCGCTGGTAAAAGGACTCGGTACAAAAATACAGAGCCGTGGCTGTCTTTCAGGTGGAGCTGAGTGGCGCTTACCTCTGTTCTACTGTTTTCTTCCTTCTATTTGTTTTATTTGGTAACTTCGGGTCCGAATAAAAGCTTCGGAACGTCGATAGAATCAACGGCAGCCAATGCAATGAACGCGTATGAATGCGGGAGTTCGAAATCATGAGAAAGAACCATTTACAAGGAAGAGAACACGGATAACGGGCAAAATATGAAATCAGACCCGGAAGCACGTAAGCGTTTTCTTCACGAATCTACCTCTGAACCGTGAACACGAGGCACTGAAAATAATTTATATTCGGAAGAATGAAATCGTCTCTCTGCTTCTTTCGTATACTTTGCCGTCGCTGAACCCTCGGGTATCTCCCAGCCCATTTTCGTTGACTAGAGTAACTTTCTGTATGCTTTCCGTTGATATCGCTTTTTAGAAAGCGCTGTTTGTGTGTGTGTGTGTGTGTGTGTGTGTGTGTGTGTGTGTGTGTGTGTGTGTGTGTGTGTGTGTGTGTGTGTGTGTGTGTGTGTGTGTGCGTGTGCGTGTGCGTGTTTGCATGCATGCCTGTGCGCTATTGTGCTTACGCAATGCACATCGTACGAGCGCTCAACGGTAGCCATGGTATAAGAGGAAGAGAGTCTGAGATAATGTGTGCTTTTTATTCACTTGTTTCTTGCGTAATTACCTCATGATGCACTTCTGACACCGGCATATTTTGCGCTCAGCCGGAGCAGTAATTGAAGTCTAGTTTCTCTTGCACGTACAACACTCTCTGTTCCTCCTGCCGCAAAAAAAAAAAAAAGTGCGCATTTGCATTTGCACCAAACAGTGTCGAATTTAAGGATTACAATGCATAAAACCACGACCACTCATTCAGTTTTCTTTTCTTTTTTTTTTCTTTTGTACGTGGAAATCGGTCGCCTTCTTGTCTTATTTGCTTTTCGAACATCACAAGACCATGGTCCTCAATTTTATTTTTCGCTTTCGACGATGTTATAAAACAAAAAGCCAAAGGAAATTGCGATACATGCAGAACAAGCGAATGAATAAGAAATTCTTGCTTCGTGCCAAAATGCCTTCTCCTTGCAACAAGGGCGCGTTTTCCCAACGCTATAGACTTGTTTGCAGTGCGCATCGGACCCTCAATTTCGGAGCTACCGGTGCCTACACACACTTCCGTAAGGTCGATATACCATGACGTCAAAAAATGGAGAATTGACCACGAACTGCAAACCAAAACTTCGAAATAGCTCGAATTAAAAAAAATAAAGAAGAAAGCCAGCAAGAATCAGAAAGCATGCTCTTGTTATGCTTCAGTCGATACCACGGCGGATAATACCTACTCTTGCATTTCTTTTTTTAATCTTCAACAACTATAGAAGCCTTGGAGTACATTCCTATGGACAAATCAGTGGCCGCAATGCGAAAGAATTATGCGAATGAACACGAGAAACGAACATAAAGATGCATTCTGTAATCCGATTGATACTCTAACTCGTACGTAGGTGAACGGAGTGACCTCCGCGATTGCGAGTCTATCGGAGAGAAAAAAAAATCTTATTTTCCGTATTTTCGTCTCCTCAGCATATTTTCCCATTGGATTGTGTTCGCCGAGCCTTAGTGTACTAATTGTATCGGCCGAGTTCTCTTATTCGGAGCTTCCTGGGGCGATCGTTTTTCTTCGACAAAAGGACGTTGTGCGGATTTGAAATTTGGCGACATCGTTATTTCGCTTTTCAATTTGCCATCTTTACGCGAACGAAGAGAGAGAGAGAGAGAAAGGGATTCGGGAAGTATGGAATGTATTTTTTTTTTCATTTCGTTTAGTGTTAACACCTTTTCGCGCCCTCTTCCCCCCTCCCCCGTTTCGAGATTGCTCGTTCATTCGTACTCGCCCTGTAGTTCAGTCTCCTTTAAGACCTCCTGTAGGCGATGACTGTGAGCAGCGCTGCACGCTATCTTGAGAGTTTTTAGCATAGCAGTATTAAGTAAAGGTGTCTTGACTACAGCTGGAATGGCAATTGCTGAACGCGGATTCTTCTTGTTCATATTTTTGTTGGTTTCCTTGACTTCGCGTGGCGTGCTCGTTTCAAGACATTGTTTTTCTTTCTTTCTTTCTTTCTTTCTTTCTTTCTTTCTTTCTTTCTTTCTTTCTTTCTTTCTTTCTTTCTTTCTTTCTTTCTTTCTTTCTTTCTTTCTTTCTTTCTTTCTTTCTTTCTCATTTCGCCGTGGTAGTTGCCTTGACCAGTATCCTATACAACCTTCACCGAAAGTAACGAAGCCACTGTTCGAATAGTAAGAGCTATATCTTGGTTTCTGTAGCACCCTTGGCTCAGCGGTGCTCGTGAAAAGTTACGATAGAAATCTATTAGTGTCAGCCACATGAAACTCAATCTTAAGGATCTTTCGGCTCAGCGTCCGCTGGCTACTGAGCATGAGTGCGCGAGTACGATGCCTGGCCTCGCCAGCGGCATTCCTTCATGTGTGGTAAGAATGCGAAAACACGCGTGCCTTAAGATTTATTCGCACGTTGAAGAACTCCAGGTAGTCGAAATTAGTCCGGATCACGCCCCTATGGTGCCTCGCTTGGAGAGATTAAATAACATCGATCAAATCAATTAGCTGGCCGGCGTCCACGCATATATTTTATCCTGCGCAGGGACACTAGTGTAGCCTTCTCAATATCTTTTCACGTGATTCTTGATTAAACTGAATGCCCTATTTCGGTTTGTGCAGGCGTTTCTTTTTTTCTGTTTTCCTTTCTCCATGAACAAGCTGCACAAGTGGCCTGTGGGACTTATCGTCTATAATTAACTGTTCGTAGTCTGTGGGATAGTCTGCTTGGTTGGTTATCGTGCTTCCGCAGTGGTCGGCGTCGCCGTGAGGTTTCTTGTAAAGTCAACGTGCGACAAGATTGCGGCTACGCGCAGTATGCTGTAGGTGCGAGGGAAAGCATGTGAGGATGAGCCGAGGTGCGGCGGCGGATGGTGGCTTGGTGCGGCGGCGTCTTCTCGCGCGCGCAAGGGAGGAGAGTGGGGAGGGTGCGCGCCGACTTTTCGAGCTTGCATGGGTGGGGGGGGGGGGCGGAGCGGGGGGGGGGGGAGCGGGGAGACCTGCATGTGCTAGGACGGGGGGCTATGGTATACTCTCGCATAGAGAGTGTATGCTAGCGAATATAGAGAGACAGCGCGAATACAGGAAAGACAGGGAGGCTAACCAAATGCTTGTCCGATTTTCTACTCTACTTGAGTCAAGATATACAGAAAAACATAGAGATAACATCAACTACAGCTACTGCAAATGCTTCGATCACATGTGGATATACGCACAACGCGTCTGCAAGTCGTCTTCGACAGATGTTGTGTTTCAGAACTCCAGCAGTGCTCGTCTTGCTTCTCGGCGAAGGTAACGTGATTTTATCGGTGTAATTAACAAATTCTACTTCTTGGACGTTTAACGTGTCGGACTAACACGGCTCCGGCATACCTGCCGCTCCACCTTTGCCGCCGCGCTACTTCTTCCTCGCTCCCCAATTTGGCCGTTTAAGTTTCAGCCTTGTCGACCGTAATCAAGGAATTCCTGATCATTCGCGTTGATCGTCTCCCGAACGCGAAAGCGCGCGGGCAGCTATGTGCTCGCTGCACACGCTGTGCAGCAACTATAGCTGCACCGGCGCACTCGGGCGCGCATTCGCCGAGGAAACTAGCTGCGGCGATGATGAATTTGGGCGTTTCGTTCGGAATGAAACATTCACGCCCAGACGGCCGGCGGGGCTTCCTCCCTGTGAAGGGAGTGACTCCCTCCCCCTTGCCGTTCTACTCGATCGCTACAGCGGCGCTCGCATGCCGCTGCCGGGTCCGCGTCGCGCATCGCCCAGCGTTCGGAAGCTGCACTCCCTATATAGGCACGCGCTCGTTCTCCCGGTGGCGAGCTGTGTTCAAGGTTTCGAGCCGCGCGCTCTGGCAAAATAGGGGCACCGTTTAATAATTCGAAACTCTCTCGTCGGCTGCTGTGGACCCTTGCTTTCTGGCCCTGAGCCATTGTTGTGCAAATTGAGTTGTTAAGGATGATGGATGCGCGCACCCACTTGCTGCCGAGACAAAGCCCGAGCCTCTCTCTCTCTCCTTATCTCTGCGCCAGCCTCGCCGCTTACGGGCGGTTCCGCGCTGACAGGCTCTGCACGAAATTCGGCGGCGAGCGCAAAACGTTGCGCGGTTGAGCGAGCGCGCGCGTCTGCTGTAGCGGAGGGTGCGAGAAACTCAGTCCGCGCGCCCGTGCTGCCGGCCACCCGGGCGCGCTCGAGCTTGCTGACCCACCAGGATAAGCTGGTGGCAGGTGCGCCTTGAGCCCTCGCTTTCGCCCTCGGCGCGTGGGAAGCCGATGATTTGCAAAGTTTAATTATGCCCCGACTCAAGTCGCCTGCGCGCGCCCTCGTTCGCTCGGCCCGTCCTTTTCTTCCCCGGAACGCTTGTTCGTTGACGAGCTTAGCGTTGATGAGGCTCGCTGGTTAGGCGACGCCGGAGAAGAGCGGCACAACCCCTTCATTTTCAGGAACAGACTCCGCGTTTCATATGGGTTGGCCCCTGAAGAATTGTGAATGCAGTTAGCGGCATCCTCTGTACACATTCCCCTGCCCTCTTCGCCGCTGGACATCATCAACGTGTCGGGAAAAGCTGCGCTCGAAGGCGACGCGAACGGAGCGCGTAATCTCTGGATAAGCTGGTGGCGAACATTTGGCGACCATCGTCTCGCCCAGCTTCGGGCGGATGTCTCATCGGAAATGAGGAAATGAGGACGGGAAACAGCGGATAGGCTGCCGCGTGCGAAACATGACGCGCGCGAACTGTTGCCGGCGAATTATTTGAATACGTGAAGCGTAGGCAGTGTGCTGAGTGCAGGGCAGGGGATTCTGGTCGTTTCCGCACTTTCCCGACCTCATTGGTATAACCCTATGCCAGGAAAGGAAAGAAAAGTATTGTATTTCTATTGTTTTTCACAGTTTAAAACTCGAACCAAGATTTCGGTTCGAACTAATCTAGTTGCTTGCCTTGGGTCACGCTCAATAGGCACTACAGGTGTTCGATGAACACGTTTCTTTCTGTGTGGAAGACACGCACGCGAGGCGCACTGACGATATTGTCCTACAGGCACGTTCCACGCATATAACGTCTTGCTGAGTATTTAGCCTTGCGAAATAGTCGAAGCGCTCCTATTTCGCTTCACGCAATTTGTTTGCTTTTTCCTAAGTGTTTTTCCGAAAGTCGTTTCACCGATTTCGACGTTCCACAGTAACAACTCGTGGCCCGGTCGCCAATTCGTACACGTTTCCTGTCTATGCCATGGTCTATTGCCGCTCATCGGCGCGATGCGAGCTGCGTTCTCTTGAACGCGAAGGAAACTCGGAGAAAGCCACTTCTTAGCGTACCGGTGGCTCTGATCCTCGCTCCTGCCGAGATAGTTCATTTCAGAAAACGCGGATCACATCTGTAGTCCCCGCAGTGCGCAGGAAAGTGCACCCTTTCTTTTACCCCTTCTTTGCTCGTAAGATTTAGGACGTCACTTTACTTGTAAGAATAATCTTATACGCCACCCGAATTCGACAAGCGGTTGCGTTTATCCCATTCCGTGCTTGACAGAATCAATGTTCGTAATCGCATGTACAAATAATGTACTCACGGCCAAGAGATTAGAAGTACCGAACTGAAACGTTGATAATTAGTGAGTGCATTCATTATATCTACTTGTCAGATTCATTCGAACTTAAAAGCCTATAATATACAAATTTGCAACAAAGAAAAAAACAACAACCTTGGATTGCGTTCAGGCGTCCTTGTGAGACATTAGGGGTTCATGCCGAGATGAAGCTGTTGTTTGATATATGAATGTTACGTGTTTGGGCAGATCATCTACAAGTGTTTCTTGTCACATGTTATTGTATCACTTATCTTTCCCGTCTTTGGTAGCTTTTTCTCTTGTAGCCACTAGCTCGCTTTCATTACAAGCTTATCTGCACGCTAAAGTTGCGAGCCGTGCAGTTATTCTCTCAGCACGACAGAGAAAGTTTTTTTCCTAGTCTCACGTATGGCGAATTGCCCGAGAAAGTTCTCTCGTTCGTTCCTTCGTGCCGCGACTTCTTTGGTGCCGAAAAGACAACAAAGAGAGAAAGACGCAGCGGAAGCAGCCTCATAACCGGCAGCGACCGGGCACCTTTCTCTTCTGTGGTGACAAATCCCTCCCGCTGGACGGTTTAATTTGGCCTCGAGGTGAAAGCGGCCATCACCCTTCTCTCTTTCAACAGCCCACCTGCTTGCTCTCTTTCGCTGCCTTGCCGAGGTACGCCTCCGTTTTAGTGCCTGCGCCTGGGCTCAACGCGCAGAGATGCCCTGATGGGAAGTAGTAATGACAAAAGAAAGAAAGAATTGACGATGAGTTAAGCCGGTTGCAGAGACGCAATTGGAAGCCGCGAGTACGTCGAAGAAGAAATGAGAAAGGTGAAACGCGTGAGATACGACCGTATCTCCTGCCTCGATTGCTCCCTTTCCCCCCACCCCCTCTTTATTTTCTTCTTCTTCTCGCTTTCTCCTTCGCCTACAACTTTGGCTGTTTTATTTTGTATATAATTTTTTTCTTGCGTTTCGTGCTGTTTACTGCTCACTCCCTTCGAAGTTCATTCGGTGGCAATTTATTGCGGGTTTAAATCTTCCTTGTGCCTGCGCTGTTAAGTCTCCCGACGTTCACCGGCACACACTCTTCTCGCTTGCTTTATTACTCTGAACAATTTTTTTGTTTAATTTTTGCTACTTTTTTATTCCTGTGGGATATTCGTATTGTTGACTGGCGCCATTAGTCATCTTCGGCGATTATCGACTAATTTAGGCCTCATTCGTTTCCCTGACTCTCATACAAGCCTTTCAAAAAACGTTGGTGATTAATTTAGTTGTTCATTTTTCTGTTGTTTTCTTTTTGTGGTGAATATTCTTGACGATTCTGTATCGCTGGTTAATGTTGCACGTTACGGCATTTTTTATTGCTACTAGATGCAGAACGGTTAGTGCACCTATAATGAATCGAAATGCAGTTTTAATTATTTTTTTTCTTAGTACGGAATGAAGGTCCAAGCAGGGTGGGTAATACAAACGAAAATAAAACAGCAATACAGAACAAAACGAACAGCTGCATTATAGGTAAAATGTTAGGATCAATCAATAATGCTATCAGCTGAAGAAAACGTGATCGTTCACGTGGTTTTGCCCCCTTTTTCTATGGCCAAACCGTGAATTACTTTGTGTTTTTCTTTCTTTTCTTTTTTTTTTTTTTTTGTTCGGGCTAAGGAAGTTACTGCTTCCGCAGCTTGTTCTTAGATGCGCCGAACAATGCCGCTTTTTTTACTCCTCGAATTTTATTCAAATAATTAAACAAAAATAGAAATAACGCAATATGCAGGTATTTCGTGGCTAATATGATTGTTGTTCTTACTAGAGCTTTTCGTTAGCTGGTGTTTATTAGCGAGGCGTCTGCAGAAAGCACGCAAACGGAAAGACGGCAGCTGAGGTGTCACGAGCAGATTTCGTTGTTCCATACATGTCGCACTTTTTTCCCCTCCGATTAGAAAAAAATAATAAATCTTGATGTGGCAGCAAGAAGGTTTTGCTTCCCCACACAGCTCTCCTGTTAACGAAATTTATTTTTAAATCTCATGCTTTCTGGAAAGATCGACTCAAAAATTTTACGTGACGCAAGACGTACCTTGCGTTTCTGCTGGCTCTGCCGCATGGCAACAGAGCAAAAGGCGAAGCTAGCTTTGCAGATTGTCAGATTTTAATTGTGGTCGTCAGGTATATTTACTGATTTAATTAAGTGTATTTGCAAGTGTCGGCAAAGATTTTTGTCCCATGATTCTCCACAAGCTGTGAATTTGTTCAATGGTTACATGTTGATGCTGTGAGGTGAAAAGGGCACATTCCAGCAAAGGGTGCGTACGTTGCCTTTCAAATTAAGATAACGTCAACAAATAACGCCTTCTCTCTTCCTTCAACACGTGCCGCCAGTGCTGTTTAGAAGTGCCCACAGTCTCTTTCATCTAAGAAACGTGTAGCAAGAAAGAGACAGCGGGAGATATGGCGGTTGCCACCGCAGTCGCGGCAGAGCTTGTGCGGCAATATGATACAGGAAGTTCGGGGTGCGGAAGCGACCGTGGAGCAACCACCGTTCAGTGGTCGTTTGACCGCCGCCAGGCAGTGGGACTTCCTCGACAATAGGCGGATTGGCCGAAGCTGCGCCAGAGAAAGGATGCGGCTCGGAGGAGGGCGACTCCATCAAAGGAGCCTGTCGGGATTAGGGAGTGGCGGGGTTTTGCGGAGTTTTGGGAGGCGTTGCTGGGGCAGCGTCGATGAGGCGTGCGAAGGCGGCGGGTGCTGTCTCTAAGCGTGCTTCCCGCTTCGTCACATCCCTACCTTCCCGTGCTGCCGCTCTGTATGCGAAAGAAGAAAGGTTTCCTTTCCCTGTGGCGCTTCCCTACTGCGTTGGCTTTAATCAAGGATAATGGGAACCAAGGCAACAAAAGCTCGGCGCCGCCACCGCTACCGAAATGGCTATCGGCGGGGTGCGGCTTGCGTGTGCGCGTAGTTCCTGCGCCGCGGCTTGAACCCTCTCACTCCCCCCCCCCCCCCCCCCCCCCCCCCCCCCTTTATTCGCGTTCCCCTCGTCTTTGCTTTTGATTTGCTCTTCGCGAGCTGGCGCTGTGGAACTCCCTCGCTCGGTGTCGAGCAGTCGTTTGCGCGTGTCTTGTCCTCGAATTCCTCTTCCCTACTCTCCCACTTCGCCTAATAGTCACCGAGAGCTCATCGCGCCGGCAGCAGCTACTCTGCTGGAAATGCTGCTGGTTGCTCCCTTCGAAGCCGCGTTGGAAGCGAGCGACCGGCTGGCCCGTTCGGTGCGGTCTTATTTTTGTCGGTTTCAGCCTGCGCCGCTCGTTTCCCCCAAATTTAGTTGGCCGGGCCCCTTCTTCTCACACTAGCCTTCTCTCCTCGCTGCGTCATTTCCTCCGCGCTTCCCAATGCTTCAGGCATGTGGAATGGAAACGTCGCTATGTTGGGCTAGGAGCCAAGGAGCTCAGAGATCAGCGACAGCGGATCGACGTACGTGGACGCTTTGCCCTCTCCGACTGTGACGTGAGCCACTTGTACCTGCAGGCCTCGCAGTTCTGTTCGAACCGTTGTTACCCTTTCTGACCGTCGTGGCGTCTCTTTCTTGCTGCCGTGCCTAAGCTCGCGCGTTGGCTGCGTGGTTTAGGATGCGTGAGATGGAATGGGAACGAACATTTGTGTGTTCGTGCTTGCTGGCATCAGGGTGAGATAAGAATAATGAGAAAAGCTGGCTTGAATGGGCGGAAGTGGCGTTTGTTTGCATTGTTTGATACGGCTTCATCGTCTGTGTGGGAGTTTCACTAGAGTAATTATGAGGCTGCCTGGGCCCTTTTGTAAGCAAGAAAGAAGAGAAAGTAGTTGAATTGTGGAAAGAAAAAAGTAGGGGTAATCTTATCTGTGCGATATTTAAGAAGAAAGAGGATGTACAGTCTGTACGCTTTATAATTGTGAAAAAAAAAGTGAATGAAAGAAAGTCTGCTATGCTGTGTACATGCTGCGCCCAGTTCTTGTTTCTGACGTTTTTGTGACCGACCAACTATTTATTTACATTCAGTGGATTGCTATTCACGTTGCCGAATGCTTTCGTTGTGCTTGAGAACTAGTAATGGTGATGAATGTTCGATGTTAGAAATTTTGATATTTGAAAACGCGGAATCGTCTTCTCGCCCCTAAGAACAGCAGCCGGAACAACACAAAGAAGCTGTATTAAAGTGGAACTTATTATCTCACGTCTATTACAGCAATTCTTTCTTTTGCCTTTTTTTCTCTCTTATTATTAACTGTAAATGGACCGACGCAGTACTTGTTGCCATCCGTAACTCTTTAGTTATTCCTCTTATTACTTCATCCATCTCTTCTTATATGCTATCCTTACAGTGAGAGAAACACTGAGCAAGGACATGGCAATGCCATGGCTAAGAGAAGGAAAACAGAACTCGTATTTTCGGCTGCTCATATTATGTAGCTAGGGCTGATATGCATATGATAATGTGGTAGGTGTCAGTTGCAGTAGTTACAGATGAAGTGTGGTACACAACGCGTGCACCAGATTTCGGCAGGTGTTTTTTAGCGGTTATGTATTTCTCCTAGGATGAGTACTACGAACGCATATTGTAAGCCTATACTGTCGTTTCTTGCTTCGTTTGTTAGCTCCTCATCCAGAGTGCGAATACTTAAGGTGGTGTCATCTCTTCGCAGGTCTGGGCGGCAGAGCTCGTGGGAAGCTGTGCTTGACAAGCCATGGCCGTCAGAATTGTCGGGTTTCCTTTTTCGCTGGACGCTGGGCGCCACCACTTTCGCGCCTGCCTCGGACGACGGCAGCCGGGTAAGTCATCATCTCCCTGTTCTTTGCAGTTAACCCTTCCATCGTGTGTCGTGTCACATCTTCATTTGCTTGCAAAAAAACGACGGAATCGAGTTGGACAGGAACCCGGGGCAGTGTCGATCCCTCGACCCCACTATGTACCGTCCATCCCCGCTTTTTGTTTTTGTCGTAGCCGCAGACAAACGGCCAATCAGAAAATGACTGAAGATTGCTTGCCGTGTGCTGACACGTGACATTGACCTCACCCGGCTTCTTGCAAGCACGTAGGCTCCATGAGAGCTCGCAGCTTCTGGCGTATCGCCGTCTTGTAAATTTGCCGTCACTGATCCTCTTCGGTTAAAACCGAATCCCTCTAAAAATTGTCATACCTCTTTCTTTTTATCTGTTTCAACTGAAAACTCTTTAACCATAAGTGTACATTGCTATCGTGTCTCGTGGCGCCACATTGCGCATGCGCCTTTTGACCAATCCACCGGAGAAGGGACGTCGCCCAATGAATCATCCGGGGCCGAATTCATAATGTTCTTTGTTTATATAGGCGCTTTTCATGGCAATCCCGTGGGCGCCGCCATGTTTAATCACGTGGTGACACGTCCATTGCTTGCCTCAGCTGGTTTCATTTTTACAATGCTTGTGAATGACACGCTGGGACGGCTGAGCAAACCTCTGTTTAGGCGTTTATGGCACGCGGTGACTGGATGGACACAAAGATTTGGCCACAGCTTCAGAGGACATGTAAGCGTTTTCGGAGCTCATTACGCCTTGTCCAAATAGCGCGAGCAGCGTACTAGAGCACTGCACGGGCTCGGGCTTACCCGAAAGCCCGAGCCCGGCCCGGCCCGGCCCGTGGGCCGGGCCGGGCCGGGTAGAACCGTTTTTTCACGGGCTCGGGCCGGGCTCGGGCACGGCGTGTGCTTTTTGACCCGGGCCCGGGCCGGGCTCGGGCTTTCTGGTGGTGTGCATCTAACGTGCAGCAAGTTATTCTCGGATGTCTCAACTCTGAAAAACATTATTTTTCGGTCTCGGGCCGGGTTCGGGCCGGTTTCGAGTCGGGCTCGGGCCGGGCTCGGGCCTAAGGTAAAGGGGTGGCGGGCCGGGCCGGGCGGGTAACGTAGATTATTTCCGGGCCCGGGCCGGGTCCGAGTCTCGCCATAAAAGTTTTGATCGGGCTCGGGCGGGCCGCCCAACGTAAAAACGGGCCCGGGCCGGGCCCGGGCTGAAAAAATCGGCCCGTGCAGTGCTCTACAGCGTACACGGTGCTTGTACTAAAAGTGGGGCTAGAAATGTATTTCAAGCTGTGCGCACTTTGCACTTCTGAGATCAGTTAAAATCAGTGTTTTTAGCTCTTCGTTCTTTATTTGCCTGTCACTTTGAAGCAGTGTCCTGTCACGTTTTTGACTCGGTAACATTGCTCGGTGCGGACAATATCCGATTGTTTATTTTCTGCCTGATATGTCGCGGGTGTGCTCAGCTGCGGTAGATTTGGCTGAGAACGTGGGAACGTAGATGTTCTGTAGTTTGTAATAGCTTGTAGCAAAAAAACATATTATCACTAGTCACTCCCTTACTCTGTGGATCTAGAGCAAGTTACTCGGCGAAACGGGTCTATAAGAACTCCTCGTCAATGGTTGGCCACGTTCGCTATGACAATCGACAAGCGTCGGTTCTCAGGAACCGTCCAAGCGTGCGAATTGCTTTCCGGGTAGTGGCCCTTATGGGTAAACGAATTCCAGTCTGCGCGCTATATCACTCGTCCCCTGATATGGGCAGCAAGAGCGTTATGACTTCATCAAGGGCCGTTTACCGAATTCAGGCAATGGCACCGCACGTAACGTGCCCCCAGAGGTTTGTAAGCCTCGCAGAACACACTCGGCGTTTAGAGTACATACTCGAGGTTGCGCTGTCCGCCATGGCCCAGCAACTGAGAGACGCCACAACTTCGTCTCAAGGGCACCTGTCCGATGGGGACACGGCGAGGAGGCGCGCGGTTGGCTTTGTGGTTGCAGTGTGTGTGTGTGTGTGTGTGTGTGTGTGTGTGTGTGTGTGTGTGTGTGTGTGTGTGTGTGTGTGTGTGTGTGTGTGTGTGTGTGTGTGTGTGTGTGTGTGTGTGTGTGTGTGTGTGTGTGTGTGTGTGTGTGTGTGTGTGTGTGTGTGTGTGCGCGCGCGGTGCCACTGAAGCCATCGGCACTCGTCGTGCACGATGCGCGTGCCGTGCAGCAGCAGCTCACATCCTGCTCGCTCGCGTGGCCCGATCGATGTGCTCTATCTAAATTGCGCCTCCGCCCGCAATGATCTCTGCTCTTCCTCCCCCCCCCCCCCCTCACCACTTCCAGAGCGCGTTCCGCGGACTGCGGCGCACCCGCTGTAATGCTCGCCGGCTGGTCTCCTCGTGGCGCCGTAGCGATCGACGCAGCAGACCGGCGTTTACTCCGACCCAAAAGAGAGAGAGAAATAAAGAACTAGGCTTTGTGTACACTTCGTGCCGCCTAATACAGTGCAGCAAGCAGAAGTGTAGTGGTTTGGGAGAGTTGGTAAATATTGACTTGATGTATGTAGCAGCGCACGATAAACACGGTCAAAAGAGAGAGAGAGAGAAGGGGGGGGGGCGTAAAAGTTAAAAGTCTGTGTCACGTGTGTCGCCGTCCCTCTCTCTCTCTCTCTCTCTCTCTCTCTCTCTCTCTTCCCTTTTTCATTATTTGTTCTTGTTTATCGTGCACTGCTACGTATATATGAAGAAATCGTATAGAACTTTAGAAGTAATACCGGCCGAGCAGGGTGCTCGTTCAAAGCACCCACTGGATCAAAACAGTGAGTTTGATAACTTGGTAGGTTAACATCGTCGAAGACAAAAACAGCGCCAGGGGAACATAGGACGAAGAAATCGGACAACACGGGCGATATGCACGGTTACGTTTAGTTGGGCGCCCAGCGCCCGTGTTGCCTGATTCGTTCGTCCTTTTTTTTTTTCGCGTTATTTCTTTACGACGATGTTGAAGGACACGTTTATCGCTAAAAATATACGTAAATTTGGGGGGGCACAAGAACGGCCGACACGTAAGGTGACTGCGAACCATTTTATTCCGTGCACGCTCGCAGGGGTGTATGCAGAACAAGGCGACATGCGCAGTAGGGAAAATGGAAATGGCACGGTGTGCAAAAAGAACAGCAGCCAATGGCTATCGGGGCAACCAGTTGTCCGAAGAAGGTTACTTCTCAATCGAAGCACCGACTAGGCAAAGAACAAGTTCTTGAGAAGGGCACTTGTTCACAAGGCCTAGCAGATGTGTGAACGTGCCGGAGAGGAGCGTTGTTTGCTGGCGAGTACAGGTCCTGCTCGCAGCTACCGCGTGCTACGTCAAGCGTGGAGGACACCGGTGACGCACCCGAACGACCCTCTGTGACCCAAGAGACGCCCGCAAACTACTCCCTCGAATTCCCTGACGCGGCCCTTACGTGCAAAGAATTCCTGGAGTTTGGCGAAGCAGCACCGGTCCGCAGCCTAATTGGTTCGTCTACGGAACGAGAACTTCAAGAGTGACAAAAAAAAAAAAAAAAAAAACGGGCAAGAAAACGCTTCGAAGTGAACCACCAGTATTGTGAAACTATGTGGGCTCTTTATCCTTTCTTTATCCTCGCTCGTTATTTCTGCTGCTCTTCAAGTCCCTATTTCGAGAATTTATTCTTTCATCGGCCGCCGGCAGCAGCCATTGTCGCTCCGATAGTGCCGCACGGTATTAGCTAGACAAAGTGTGTATATGTTCGGAGCTCGGGAAGATTTCAGATAGGCAAGCCCGGCGTAGCGCTCCGTTCATTCTGCCATAAGAAGGCTCGAGCGAAACAGGAAATAAAAAGAGATAGAAGCCGAAGCGTCCAAGAACTGTGTGTAATGACACGAACAGGATTAGTTGGAAGAATGCGCGACGACCCCGGCGATCTGTATAGGAGGGGGGCTTTATTCTGGCTCTCGTGATTACACAGTGCAAGGAGCGCGAATAAAAGACGGGCCATGACCTCCCACCCCCAATCCACCCCTCTGCCGTCTCGTGTTCTCTGATACATGTCGTGATTAACATATACACTGCCCCGCTGAGCGAGCGGTAATTACAGGCGGCAGCCAGGCGCCGAGAAAGCGCTGCTGAGGCCGAGATTATAATGTTTGTGTACTTATCGTCAGGACCGTCTCTCCTTCCATCTTTTGTTTTTATGGATTATCCAAAACATGCATTGAAGAAGATTAACGAGGATCAGTGACGGCGCTCGCAAATCAGAAATAAAGCGCTTTTGGAGCGATATCGTTTTCGTTCTTCAAAAAGAACTAGGCAAGCCAGAAGTATGAACTCATTTCTTGGTCCCTTTTCTTTAATTTTATTTCTGCTATTCAGTTCTCGTTATTCCTCTTCTCATTGTTTTTCTTGGAAATTCCTTGTGCATCGGCGCTTTGCGCATGCGACTGAGATGTAATGCCGAACTTTTTGGTTTATTGCGAGGGACTCTGCGTATAGGAATACCGTTGGCTTTCGCCAACCTATGAACTCATTTCTTGGTCCCTTTTCTTTAATTTTATTTCTGCTATTCAGTTCTCGTTATTCCTCTTCTCATTGTTTTTCGTGGAAATTCCTTGTGCATCGGCGCTTTGCGCATGCGACTGAGATGTAATGTCGAACTTTTTGGTTTAGTGCGAGGAACTCTGCGTATAGGAATACCGTTGGCTTTCGCCAACGTATTCCTGGATGTTCCTACACATTTAGATGCGAGAGCATCTTATGCTCGGGGCAGTGTCCGTTCTGCGGCGCCCGCAACCATACTGCGCATGCTCACCTCTCCCTCATTCTCCTCTACTACGCAGGTGTGCGCTCTCTTTTTCCCCTCTCCCCCTCTCCGCCACAGGTGCGGCGCAGCAAATCATTGCATATAACTCCCTCTCGCTCTCTCTCTAACTGTACGCCGGTAGGCGGCGCAAGTGTCGCGGCGCAGTATAAAGCGCGCGGTCGCTGTGCTTCCGTAACCGATTCCTAGCGCACCGACGCTAGGAATCACGTACGATCTCTAAGCAAAGACGCAACAACCCCGTACAAACGTCTCCTCTCTTCTCAATACATTCTCTCACTCTAACTTTCATTGGGTTGTGTTGCCAAGTGAAACGAAACGGAAACTCGATGCGCACCCCCCCGCGATGCTTTCGCATCCCACCATGGTTGCCCGTAGGGTGAGATCATGTGATTTTTTTTCTTATTCTAACTCAACACGATGATGATCATGATTGCTGAACTTTACATCGACACAATAACGATGATGTTGATCGCTAATGGCGCCCCCTTGATGTCGTGGTGGCGACGAGTCGCCACCTAGCCTGCGTGAGCTAAATAGCTGTTGATATTTCTTTTACGATCTAACATTCCGCCTATCCCTACTTTATTTATCTCGCAGAGGTATGTGACCCCCGAAACCCCGCTCGCATCTCTTGCCCGCTTTATTTTTTTTCCGCCCAGAGAGAAGGGCTAGAGGAAGGCAGGGGGGCTGACTAGACTTTGTTCAGTTTTCCACCCTACGCCTAGGGAAGGGGATGGTGAGTCGGACTCCAATCGTCTCTTGCCGATCGGCACCGCGGGCGAGTAAATGCTGCCAGCAGCATTGAACCGCGACGCTCCTGGTAGGTGGACGTTCCCTCTGGCTCTATAGCAGAGAGACCTTTCTGGCAGTCCATCACATTGTGTTGAATCGTCTAAACGTTCTTCTTCTTTTCTTTCTCTTTTATCTTTTTTTTTCGCCGTAGCAGACACAGATCACTTCTTGATGCGAGTACTTGCTTCTCTGGGTTCTTTTCCTCAGCAGCCAAGCCAGCTCGGGCTTCAAAAAGCAAGGCACTTCTCTCTGAATTGTTTCGGTGAAATGGACGGCAGCGCCGCCTCTCGACTGAAGTGGTCACTATGCTTCGACAACACTCTATGGTAATTTGTGAGCACAAATTTTGTAGCTAGGTGCATTCGGCGTCTACTTGAATGCGCTAGAGTGGAAGTTTTCCACCAGTTCGGAGCCGGAGAAGAGCTTACGGTTGAGGCCGGTTTGTGAAAACGGGTGTTAGTCGCGCCGTTGTCTCTTAGTTTCAGACGTCTACTGCCTTATCTGAGCCATTCTTGTTCTTAGGATAGCCTTCGACGCTCGAACGCGACCTTCTGCGAAACGCGCCAGGTGGCAAGTGTTGCTGCGAAGCTGTTGAATGAAGCTCAACCATTGCACCAACCATGGAGAAAAATTACGCGTGAGAGCTATGCATACTGACGTCACTGAAGGCGCTATGGTGCTGTACATCTACCACCAAAGACGATAACTACCCAGTGAAAAAAAAAACAAAAAAAGGGGGGGGGGGAGGAAATGAATGCTGCTAGTTAATACCGTGCGCTGGGCTTCAGCCATAAGTGTATAGGTCGCTATGCTCCAGCACAGATGTGCAAGCTGTGAATATGACGGTAGCCCGTGACGTCACCGGAATTCTTGAACGCACCTATATAGGTTTTCAGCGACGTCAAAAACAGCTCCTATATAAGTAGGCGGTGTTTTTGATGGCACTGAAAACACTACTTCCGCGCTAACGAACAGAGCTGCATATTTATTTCTTTTGTTGTGAAGATACTCGACTTCTATCCAGAGTTCTGTAAAGGTTCGCGGGAGTGTGCTAAAAATCCTAAAGAAACAAAAGCACATCGGAGAAAAAAATAAAGGTCCAACACTCGCATTACACCGACCTCCTCGAGCATCTCGAGTAGCAATTATGCCGACGACGCACAATTAGCCGCAAATGACTTTCCGCGCATTCCACAAAGTCGCCTTTCTTTTTCTTTTGCGTCTCTCTCTCTCTATCATCTCCGGCACGGCAGCCTTTTGTCTCGAAAGCAGCGTTCTGGACTCTTCCATTTTGCGTTCGTTCAAGCTCTTCTTTCACGACAATCGCCATGTTATGGTGTGTTTCCCTCTCGCAGTCTGCCGCATATAAGTCCGAATGGATTCTGAAGCGATACCTCTCTCTCTCTCTTGCCCTCTCCTGGGACCGGTATGGTTTCACGTTGTCGCAATGTTGAGCAGGTCCTCCCCCGCATCCCATTACTTCGCTTTCTCCGCGATGGTTCCCGATATACGTTGCATCTTCACCGATCCCACCGTTTTCTTCTGCCCACCGCGCACGATGCGGTTCCGCCGCGCCTCACTTTCGCGAAACGAGCCTTCGATATCGCGGACGTGACTCCCCCCACCCGAGATTGGTTTTCCGTCAATACGCTTTCTCCATGTTAGTTTGTTCCTTCGTTTTCAAAAACTTCCTGCCTTCTTTTCCTTTTTTGCTCTTTCTTTTCCTCTCCGAGCACTACCTTCCCTGCGCAAGTCTGTGCCGTTTCTCAGTACTCGGCAGAATGAACGGACGATATAGAGAAAAGCAACACACACACCGATCAGAATGAAAAGGAAGATGCATTCTCTCTGCATGCTGTCAGACTCTGTGAAATCTTACCTGTATTCCGTGCGGCATTTTCCTACATTTTCTTCCGCTCAACTTCCGCGCTGTCTTTCTTTCTTTTCGTTCAGCTCAGTTCGGAAGACAGCGTGAGCCCCTTTTATTCTTACTTTTGCCCATCGCCCCTCGATCCCTCCGCATCGAGAGAGTTCAAGCCCTTTGTTCCTGCTCCTTCTCGGGCAATACAAGCACCATGGCTCGCAGCTTCTCCCTCGCGCTCCAAGTCGCTTCGCGTGACTGGGAGGAAATGAAGGCTCGTATTAGCGGGGCCAGGTACCTCGCGATGAGCGCGCGCGGTGCTCGAGTTCGAGGAATGATTCCGAGGAAAGTATTGCGTTTTCTGTGTTGTTTTTTTTCCTTGCTGAAAAGTAGAGATGAGACGAACGTGAAAGGGAGGACAACCGCGCAGATCTCTTTCTCCCTCTTGCTCTTTTGCTGCGGGGGTGAACGTTGTGCTTATACTTCGAAGACTATTCGCTCGGACAAGGGCGAAAGTTGTGCGTCGTTTCACCTATACGGTAGGTAGATTATATCCATTTTATTCGCAGCGCTAAAAAAAACTCTACCCTTATATGCAAATCTTTCTCATTTATCTCTCTCTCTCTCTCCATATATATATATATATATATATATATATATATATATATATATATATCCCTGAGCTCTCTCCAAACGGAAGCATCTCGAGGAGAGTTCATGTTTATGTATTCTCATTTGCCACATTGGTCTTAAGCTTCTCATTTTGCTTATGTATGTAATTTTTTGAAATCGTAATCAGCCCGTCTGCGTCGTATTACGTTTTGCGCGGAGTGTCGAACAATTTCCCGCGCGCACTGCCTCACCGAGATGGGACAAATACGGCCTTTCGTCGTCCAAATATCGCTAGCACCCACGGCACCGGCAGGAGCAAGAGAGGCGGAATCTCGAACCTCCTGCGTCTGAGGAGGAGGAGGAGAGGAGAGAGTCCGGGTTGTCTCGTTCGCGGCTGCCACCTCTCGGCGAACCTGTGCAGCCGCGGCATGCCCGAACGACGCCGGCAGCTGCTGGATGAGCCGATGAGGAAGAGCCGTGTGCGCCATAACTCGCTAAACGAGCTTACGACCATCGTTCGCACGTTCTCCGGGGCGCCATTTCGCGGCCGCTGGCGCAGCTCATCGCCCCACCGCCTGCCTCATCTCTCCTATACTCTCCGCTTCGCCTTTCTGTTCCACTGGGGAATCGGTTTCGCCGTCGGCAACCAGCAGGGAAATTAAAATGGCGTATCGGAAACGGCCCGCCTGATTTAACTGCCGTATCGTGTAAGCACCCGTGGTTTCGTCATCGAATGTTATGCGTGCGTCAGCAGATGTTCAATGTTGTTCCGCTGGCTGTGAAACGACGATGTCGGTCTCCTGCGAAGAATATCGACTGAGCTCCGCGGTCGTGCTTTTCATTGTTCAGTTTCAGTTTCGCATGTCTTACCTTTCATGTTTTTCATTCACATGTCTTAGCTAGCATTGTACGTGTGTAACTTGCAGCGCGCATAGACCATGAAGGTAATATACATATATGTATAATAAATGTATTTCTTTCTTTGCTTTTTTCAATTCAATGAACCCAGGTTTATACTTACGGTCGTCATCCCGCGGTGTTCGAAAAAGGGCGCACTTCTGACTTCAGAGGAATTCGCTCGGACTTTCGCGGCGTTTTATCTGTTTGTCACGAGACTCGATGACTAGGCATGTTTTCTGAGCATCGAAGCCCTGCATCCCGAGCTTTGCAGGAACATCGAATTCCACACGTAATTTATTTCTTCCAATCGTCAGCATTTTTTCGAGCCGGGTCTTCGGTGTGTGTAGGGACGATTTGAAAAGATTTCATTATTGGTGCAGCGGGTTGAAACTGCGCAGATAATGAGCAGATAGCGTGTAGAGTCTAGCTGTTGACACTCCTAAGGTGTTTGTTTGAAGGCTGGAGCCGGGGTAACAAGTTGCGATAAATCATCCTAGAGCCGTTGAATTTTGCAACAGCGCCTGATGCTGTTGCTAATGTGTGCCTCCTCAGGGCATGCATATATTTGCTAAACTTTTATATCTGTAGGTTGGCTTTAACAAGTAATGATTGATGATCTATAGATACCACCAACCTTCCCTTACTTAGAACAGTTCATATTCTTTAATGTCGAAAAATTCATCTCCTATAACCGCGGCCAAATTTATTTCAATTTAGGACGCTACCGGTAGGTCAGTTGTGATGACCCTGTACTGTGATACTTTCGTTCTATCGATTTTGCTTCGTGTGGCATTTGCAAAGGCTTATTCGTTCCCTATTTGAGTGAATGGCACGGCCAATTAGGAGGTACACTTTCGTAGGAACGTTACGAGTGCGAAGAGTCTTTGGAACCTCTTCACTACATGTGCCTCAGCTACGGCAACTAGGGCCTCCTACACCGCATCACGTCAGATCTGACCCCGGACTCAATGTCATTCTCCGTGACAAGGGACCTCGAACGGTGGCCTGTCTCGTTGGAAGCGCAGGAAGCGACCCGTGCATTGCTGCGGTTCCTCAAGTCGACAGACCTCACTGACCTCCTGTGTGCACTATGTCACTTTGTGCACGTACGAATGAACGCATTCTCAGGGCTCTCTTTCCTTTCTCTCGTTCTTACGCGAGCCCTTGACCGCTTTCTCACTGTGTAGGGTAGCCAACTGGCTGAGCGTCTTCTCGCCGCATCCCCCCCCCCCCCCCTTTGTTTTTTTTTAAATTTTCCTCGGGGCATTTGTTTGGGTTGCTAATGTCTGTGGGTGTTTATTTGCCTACACCACCCTGCGCATCACCGAGAATTGGGGTATGCGAAAGTTCCTGCATGCGAGCATAACGGTGTAGGAAGAGCGGTACTCGCAACGCGTTCCGGCCTTGCGTCACCGAGTCTCGCATATAGTCGCGTGGAAGCGTCGTCCGGCGGGAGCTGACCGGCGCCCATACCCGCCGGGTTCCCTGATCGATGCGCTGAACAAGACGTTGTCGACTAGGACCCCCCGCCCGTGATGGATGACCCCTTGTAGGACAGGCACCGCAGAGGGGGCGACACTCACGTGGGCCGCCGATAGCCTATACGAGACGTTGAGAGGAGGGAGCAATTGGGAAGAGATGCGCCCGACTCTCGTTAACGGCTGTGCGGAGCACTGTCCGACCACGTGCCCCGGTTCAACGCGCTCCTCTGCTGCAGCTGCTGTAGACAGTGGTCTGAACATTAAGGCACCTTGACCACAGTGGACGAAGTGCTAACTCCGGATATTGTGATGCAAAACGCCAACAGTTGATCTTATAATTGCTTGGAACGCTTTGGACTACACCTCCTCATCGCGTCGTATGCGCAGATTATGCCACACTGCCAGCAGTATGTCTACCACCTACTGAAAACGAAGTCACAGTTTTGTTTTCATTCCGCAGCAGCTCCATTCCGACAGGGAAATGAGACAATAACGTTCCTTTATAGCGCTTGTGCACGTCCCAGCATCGTGTTTTGAACACCCGTGGCGTTTCCTTTATTTTTTATTTTTTTTTTTTTTTGTTCTTGTCAATAGACGCTTTTACCGTGATTCCTCCGTTCGTTTTCGCTTGCCAGCTATCAATGCACGAGCGCGCGATAGACAATTTTATGCCACCGTCTCGTATTAGTTCAGAGCTTTCGTCATATAGAACATATTGGTGCGTTTTATCTTACCATACAATGCTCAGTTTGGCTCCTCAGAATTTTATATCTTCATATAATTTCTATAAAATTTGGTAATTTTTTTTAAATTCTAAGAACTCTTAGTTTAGGTAAATGGATTTTTCGAAAATGATTTTGGATTCTTATGTGAATATAGGTTTAGAACGCTTGATTGACTTAAATAGTTATTTATAGTAAAGAAAAGTATTTAAAATAAATACAACCTAATTTGCAATTAGAAATTCATTTCTTCCTTTTCTGTTTAGGATAAAGCGATAATAAAGTTGCATTCAGTTTCGGCCTCGAGTGGATTATCTCTTGAACAAATACCTTTACTGGTACCATGAGCTTACCATGAGCTGAGTATTGGCATAGCCGTAAAAGAGATGCAAAGGCGAAAGAGTGTCTTAGAGTTGCCGTGGTATCTCTTTGTGACTTCACTGTGTACACACAGTGCCTCATCGGGGCTAGTTAATAGTTTAGGGGGCAAATAGGGATGGCACCCTGCATCCTAAAGGAAACAGGTACTCCACATCGTGTGTTTTGAGAACGTCTTCTCCGCAAAAAACGTGCCGAACGTATAAACGTTGACGAATGTGCTCTGACGTTCAGCGCCCTCCAGGAGACGAGCAACAGGTGTTTCACGGGATTGCACCATATGTGACGCAGTGTGATAATTCGCAGCTAGGCCTCCTGATGTATACGGTTACCTGTCACGGTGCGCATGCGCCAAAAAAAATCGTGGACGTCGATGGCTGAAGGGCGCGTTCGCTGAAATATTCTAATTATCGCTCCAGTGGTTTCAGAGGGATCGAATAATAACGACGGCTTAATTAAGGCGCTCGTGGAAGCGTCTAAAACACCAGCGCGCCGGCATCCCCAGCGACTACCATCGAGAATCCCGCTCGCCGCCTCTCGGGCAACCTGTAGCGTACACGAGGTGTCTCCGCACATGTGCCGTGCCTATCGACCCAAGGTGGCGACCCAATTTCCACCCCGCGCGCGCGCGTGTGGTGACGAGCGTTTGATTTAGGCTCGAACGGCCCGCTGTCCAAGTTCTCCCTCTCGGCCACCCCCCAATCGGCCGGCGGTGATCTCGTGGCAGGCTGACGCGGCTCGGCGTACCCACCGGGAGCAAGACGACGACGGACGGTCCGGGGCCCTGCTCCGGAGTAGAGCGCGGCAGCGCGCATGGGGGAAAATACGGTGTGTATAACAGGGATCGACCGGGGGCCTTACGGCGGGCTTCGGCGGCTCGTTTCCGGCCCGAGCCTAGCGTGCGGACCCCCGTTAGGGCCGATCGGTGTGCGGTCCTCATTGGACTTTGCCGAGTCAACAGGAGCGCCCTCCCCACTTGGGTCTTCTCCTCCAAAGCGGCGTTCCTCGCTTGCGTCAACAGCAGCTCGCCCGCTGTCTTGGGCGCGATGCGCCGCGCTGCCGCCCAGGCACGTACTCCCTCCCCGCCTGCCCAAGTGGCCGTTTTGTCTCGGTGTTATATGGGCAGGGAGGAGGCGCCATAGTGCGACGACGTCGTGGCGTGAGTTTGTTCCTCCATAAGGCGAGTGTCGCAGCGACATCGGCCGGCGCTGCGCTCGTCGCGAGCCTGCCATTAGTGAGATGAAACTACGAGAGCTGGGGCGCGGGCACTGCATGCGGTTAGGCACAGCACGTCGCGTGATTTGATCTATTATTAAGATTAGGCGGTGGCGCGCGGAGAGTAGCGTGTGTGGATCGAATGTGTGCCATGCACGCAGCTTTTGTAACATGCATGAACTTGAAAAAAAAATGAAAAAAGAAAGAAAAAACGAAAAAAGGGAGATGCGAGCGCTGATGAGGCTGTAATAGTATGTAGCCTTTGCAGAACATGGCGCGTTGCGGGACTAATACAATATAATAAAGAGTATACTACTCTAGTGTTCGGCTAAGGCCTGGTTGCATTTTTTTTTCTTATTGGAGTGCATTAGCCAACTTTGATTTAAACCATTTTGGCGGATACACCCGTATATCTTGGTGCATCTGTTCTTGGCGCTTCGTCGATATCGTACATCATCATATAGGCCACTTCTTCGTTCCGCCATATGTACAGTCATTCATTCAATGCGAGAGGGAACGTAACCATCTCACCATATAGCGCGGCGTTCCCGTTGACTAAAAGACATATATTCATACTTCATACTACTATATGTCATATAGTAGCGATAAGGTCTTGATGAGCGCTATAGCTGGTTCATGATTTAGAACTGAGGTTTGAACAGCGCGAATAAAACAAGGACACGAATAAACAAATACCACAAAGAAGTGCTGCGGCGCTTGTATTTGTTTTTTCGTGTCCTTGTTTTATTCGCGCTGTTCAAACCTCAGTTCTAAATAGCAGCGACTAAACGATGTTGTTGCTTGTTATTTTACAATCGCGTTAGCTACCAGATTATGTATAATGCTTACCTCTGCCTTTTCATTGTATTTGCGTTAAGTGCCTAGACTGTTCGCGTTGTCTTCCAAGTATTCAATTTCGTTTGCGGACGCCGCCGTGGTGGCGTAGTGGCTATGGCGTGGGCGCTGCTAAGCCTGAGGGTGCGGGATTAAATGCCGGCCGCGGCGGCCGCATTTCCATGGGGCGAAATGCATGCAATAACATCCTTGTACCGTACATTGGGTGCACGGTAAAAAAGGGCACTTGGGCAAAACTAATCCGGAGTCCGCCACTACGGCTTTCCCTGTGATCATATAGTGGTTTTGACAAGTAAAAGCCTAGAATTTAGAGTTCTTTTGTTTCTAGACTTTGTTCTCCTCTGCGTGTTGGTTTTTAAGGTTTGTTGCTGTGCTTTCATTGCCTGTACTTTAATCCTTAGAACTCCAAGTAGCCGTTGACATCGAGTGTATATTGTTGGTGTATTTTTGTTTCTTTTTTTTTTACTATTATGCAAATAAATAATTCCAATTCCAATCCTGCCTTTCGCGGGGTCAGAAGCGCGGCATTTATCCCATCGCGTTGTAGTTGCAGTATCCGTAATGAGACAGCGATAAAGCAAGCAGAGGAAAGGTTTGGAGGCCCACCAGATAAGCGTCCGGTTTGCTATCCCTACACTGGGGCTAAGGGAAAGGGGGAATAGAAAGAAGCGATAAAAAGGCTGCGGTGTAGTCTAAGTAGGATGACCGAGCTACACGAAAAACCGTGATGAAAGTTTAAAAAAAATTATAGAGATCCTGAGAGACGGCATTGCCATCACTAAGAGAAAAAAAGAAGAAGAAAGAAGGGAAAACGAAGAAGAAGGGGCTGCCGTAATGCGGCGGAAGCGAGTGACTGCGGCGGAGGGCGCGGTGCCTTGCGGGAAGTTGCCCCCTCGGAGCTTGGAAGAGGACGGCCGGGGGGCAGCTTCGGGGGCCCCGTATAGCGGCATCGGCGGCGGTTGCGCGAACGCGCCGGGGCCGTTATTTGGCAATCAATTACCGGGCGTCATTTCCCGTGGCAGGAGGCTCTACTGGCTGGCGCATCGATCACGCCCCCAAGGCCTCCGCCGAAGAAGAATCTCCGTCCTCGCTTCCTTCCTTCCTCCCGAGCCGCTCTGTGAGTGCACAGCCACCGGGCCCCGTCCCTCCTTCTCGCGTACGACGCAGCTCGCGTGCGCGATGCTGCGCGTCTCTCCTAGTATACATGCGGGGTGGGTACGCGGAGCTGCGTACGGCGCTCCGCCGAGCCCCCACCCGGGGCTCCTGCGTTTCACGTTAGACGTATACGCGCGGAACGGCGCAACCAACTCGGCAAAAAAAATAAAAAAAATTAAATGCTGCAGTTTTACATGCGGGTTATACGGTTTCTCACCTATAAATATCAATATGAGGCTTACTTTAATGTCTTCATCTCCCGGGCCCGCTCCTTTTTCAACTTCCCTTTAGTATACTTTAATCACCTTTTTCCTTCGAGTAGCTTGTCAGTGATATGCACGCCGGCAAAAAATATCTGCCTTCAAATAAAGAGGTTTCTTTCTGTCTCTCTCACTTTGTCTAAAGGATTTAGTAGTGGTCTAAGAAATATTGACGCGTCCAGGAATTAGGGACATCGCACTTTTGGCTATTTCTCCAGCTTCACCGCAATGCACCAGTCTAACTGAATGGGCAGCATTAACCAAATATATATGTAAAAAAATCGGCCGAAATTCAACAACTCTTAAGCCCAGACCACACGTACGCTTGCGGACGCGCGCAAGCTCGCGTCTACGCGCTTTGCGCCTGCCGCGCCTAGCGAGGAGTGGTGGTTTGCATCCACAAATACGCGCGACATCGCGCGCTCACTGGTCTCACACCTGGCCTCACACCTGGCCTCACTCGTTGACGCCTTGGCAGACGCCACTTCGTACTTCGTTGTTGACAGTGTTTCAAAATGCTTCGATATCTATAAACGTAATTGTTATATTTTTAGAGCTGTTAAATCAGCACAAAAAGTGAAGAAGAAGCACTTTCTTGCGTGGTATAAATCTGCTTAACTGAGAGTTGAATGTACCGCGCCGTCGCAACGTAGCCTGGCGCTGTAGCCCAAGCGCGCAATATCAGAGAGGAGCTGATCACCGAGATCGCGCCGCGTTTCGACGCGTACGATCCGTGCCGCACCGGTGCGTCTGCGCATGCGTGGGCACGCAGACGCGAGCTTGCGCGCGTCCGCAAGCGTACGTGTGGTCCGGGCTTTAGTATAGCGTCGAGATGCCACGCCTTCTAATAGCATGCGTGTTTACGGCACTTAGCCGTAGCTTCCCTGCGACGTTATAATGCTCAGTGCTCTGGTTAGGTTAAAATACTCCTATATCACAGGAGCATTTTAACAGGGACGTTATGACTAAGTGCCGTATTTACGTATGCTATTAGAAGAACATACCTTCTCGAGGTTGCTGACTGAAAGTTGTTGAAATTCAGCCGATCCTATGATATATATATATATATATATATATATATATATATATATATATATATATATATATATGTCTCTTTTTTAAATCCTACCCATTAAGTTAGGCTGGGGCATTACGGTGAAGCTCGACAGATGGTCGACAGAGAAATGTCCGAAATTCCTTTGTATGGGTAGTATACAATTGTTGATAAACATCGCACTTGTTATAAATTCTTTTTTTCTTGAGTATTGCTGTAATTTCCTTATGCTTTAGTTTAATTCCTTTGTTTTGGTATGTGGCGGATGGTTGTTAGTTTGCGTAATCACAAGGGCGATTTTGTGTTAGCGTAAGTGTTTGGCTTTCATGATGTATTCGATTGTTTTGGCGTCGTTTCCCAAACTTGCGGAAGATATTTTTTTTTCTCGCTGAAAAAGATCGTCTGGGTAGGCGTTCGCTTCGGTTCCAATCTCATACTGTGTGTAAATTGCATAATTTCCCGTTTCTGTGGCATTTTTTTCTAATAGCATCTAGGTGTCGTCGCCATATGGACAAGACGCTGCCTTTTGAAGCTATATACAGGGCTCTGCTCGGTGCTGTTGAAGATCGCGTGACTTACTTTACGACAGATTATAACGCTGCCATTGCTCCCGATTTTTAAAAGCTATCCCCTTAAAATGAAGGCAATTTAAAGCACTGCGCACTGGCGTGCTTTAGCGTACCAAATCATATATCGCGGCATGTCTATGTCGTTTCCTCCCCGCATCTCTCCATCTGTGTTACTTCTTGTTTAGCGTCCATACCTTCGCAATAATACCCACCTCAACTGCGTCCTGAGCATTTTCTATTAAGCACCGGCGGCAGGCTTTACCACTTGCTGTCGCTTTCGCACAGCGTAAAACAGAATTTCTTGGGCCTTCTGCAACGCATTTTGTGCCTCTAATGGCCAAATAAACCTTAGAAGGACTTAGACTGTGACGAAACTCAGCGATGAACGCTTGGCTGTGTAAAAGTGCAAGGTGTGAACTTCTCTCTTCCTTCTCCTCTTTCAATCCCTTCTGCCCATTCCCCAGTGCAGGATAGCCTACCGGGCTCAGCCTGGTTAACCTCCCTGCCTTTCCCTTATGACTTTTCTCTCTCTGTCTCTCTGTCGTATGCGTCCTATCTCTCCATACATTTAGGTTGTTAGGAATACGAAACAATGGAGTGTTCCGTTTGCGACGTGTGCGTACCATAGGTTTGCGAGACCAACTTACGTATACGTGGCGTGATATGCGTGTGGTCGAAAGAGAATAGCCTTGAACAACGCCCCACGCCTTGTCTCCACATGCCGCCCAGTAACCTCGCGGCGTTTGCTTTTTGACTGAGTGCTGCGAGCATTTTCGCCCAATGCCTGCTGGTAACGCAACCCCAGGAAAATCCCGCACGTTACCGCAAAGGAGCAGAAGAAAAAATATTCAAGTAGCGAGTGGCCGTTCTGTCGGTAGTAGTCTCACTCGACTCTGTTCGTACCACTAAGAAGAAAGCGAAACAAACAAACAACGCTTACGCAAGAACTCCGTCTGCAGAGATGCACAGAAGCAGACGACCGGAAAAGAGTGTCGTCTGTAAGCGTGATAAATGAGGGAGACGGCCGTCGCTATTGCCGCCGCAGTCTCGTTGGATGACCGCTACGAGAAAGGCGGAAAGGTTATATAGGGGGTTGAGAGAGGAAAAAAAAAAAAGAATCGAAAGGAGAAAGAAGACGAGGGAGGAGCGCGCGCGTGCATTATCTGCATTCGAAAGTCGATAAGCGAGACAGCGCGGGATTCGTTCGTCGCTGCCAACGAGCCGTGAACGAGAGGCATTAAAAGCGCTTCGTCGTCTGCTTGGCGCATTGCCCAACCGGTTGTCGCTGCGCGTTCCTTGTTATACCTTGTTGCGAATTCCCAGACCCTGTAGGAGTTTGCGCGCATATATCCGCTCGGGGCGCCGCGCATAAGCAGTTATTGACTGCGATGGCGTCCGCTCGGCCGAGCGTTGTATAAGGGCAGGATCGATTCTTGCAGTTGAGCGGGGAAGACGTATTAGCTTGCCCGGGTTCGGCGTTGTTACGAAACGTGGCCACAGCTTCAGCCCGACGGCGTTTCGTCCTTTCTTTCTTTTCTCTCCTCTCTTTCTTTCTGGTCACCGTAACGCGGGCTGCAAAGTCTCGAACACGCGCGTGACCTCGCAAGAGTAAAACGAGAAAATCGAGTTCGCAGGCTGCGATTCTAGTCACAATATTGCTTGCTTTGTTCGTCATTCTTAGGAATGCGCATGAGGCTATACATAGCGGGAGGTCTTTTTCGGTTCCCGAGCATCGACTCGATGCTAAAAAAAATAAAGTTGGCGCGATTAGAAGAAAAATAAAGAAAGAAAGAAAGCCTGTCGTTGCATATTTGCCAGAGGAATAAAAACAGAAGACATTCTGGGCTTTCTGTTGTTTTTATGTACCTTGTTTCGTGCTTTAGCACCGTATTTTGCATATCTTGTTCGTTATTTATTTGTTATTTTTTCGTTTCTTTCTTATATGCTAATTTAGCAGATTATTCAGCTGCAATAGAAAAATTTGGACATCCTTCTTGCGTTACGGGCAGAATTTCAAGGATATGTGCAGTGAAACTTCGAAATTCACCTTCCATGGCATGTTGACATGCGCCGGTGGTGCTAACTGCATTGTGAGCAGGGCATTGTGAGAACTGCGCGTGTGCGTTCTTCGCGGTGTTCGAGTTTGTATACAGACCGCCCGGTTTCTAATGAAGCACCTACGTAGTGTTCTTCCCCACTAAACTTCAACATAATCGTCGCTTATTTTGGAGAAAAATTTTCCGGTGTGGCGTATAACGATGATTTCTATTAAAGAAATATTAATCTGCTTGCCTTCCGCACCATCATCGGCATGTGTTCTGTCAAGTGAAGAATTCTCCCAGCGATCTTCAGTTGCTACCTACGTCCTCACTACATAATTAAGCTGCTGCGACCGCTGCTATACTAATCACGTGTCTCCCCTATACGTGGACGACGCCTTATGCGTGCACTCATCATCATTACTTACGTTGTTATTCTTCGCCGCGTATCGCGCTCCTGCGTGCATCTAAATGAAAGCGTTCGATTGGCCGGCTCCCTCCCTTCTACAATGTATAGAATGACCCCCTACGAAGTTGCAGTTGGCCTGTTTGATTAGCATTGAAAAAACACACAATAGACCAATAGACACAATAGACAAATGCACGTGCTTATCCTGAAACACTTGGCACGCGTTCGGAGAAGAAAGAGCCAGCATCTTCCTCGTCGAGCAAAATTTGCCACAGCTGCTATTAGCACGTTGGACCGCGAGGGCGTTGGCATGCAGCCTCGAAAGCGGGCAGCGACAGCGCGGGGCATTATCCCTCTTCACGCATAAAGTGTGCCGAGCTCTCCTCGCGTTGAGCGCTTCAATTCAAATGTGTGTGCGCGATTGTAAGCTTCAAAATGCGTGTCTCACGACATCGATTTGCGACACTGCGCTTCACTATAAGTTCTTGGGACGTTCTTACCGGAAAGGGGAGATGCCCCTGCAGACTTAAGCGCTATTCGTGGTTAAGAAGGAACGCAACCCCTTCAATCTACCTTGTCGTGGCGTCATTCGTTGTCGCTTAAATTACGTTCACTTCCGTGTCGCGGTGATCCGTTATGTTATTCGTCTAACCGCCTGCGCTCACTTTGCGGGCGTCGGCAGGAAGCTCTTCCATCGGCTTCTCTAAGTGGTGGCTCAGTTGCAGTTGCGTTATGGGGCTCGGCACAAGGTCGCCGGTTCAATTCCCGCCCGCGGTGGCCCCGTTCACATGGGGGCGGAATGTAAAAGTGCTCGTGTACGACGGTGTCGGTGGGCGTTAAGTAACCCTACGTGGCAGCAATTAATCCGGGATCTAGCCCCACCATGTCGTCTCTCATAGCCCCAATGGTGCTTTGGGGAGTCAAAGACCATAAGTAAGTGCACTGAATATGTCTATGGTGCTTGGATACATCCGGGCATCGTAGATATATTCTCTTTTGGGTTCTGTTTTAAGCGCATAAGGACTGCTTCCTCGGACCAATGTGGCGGCGACGGAAAAAAAGAGTTATGCGAAATAAAAATTTGTGATCGAACGCCTGCGAGTTACATAGCTTAGTAAACCCTGAAGTGTGTGTCACCAAATCGCCCCTTTTGCGTTTGTCGCGTCGTCATACAACTCTACTTTCTGTGTTAGCGCCATGTTCGCACCGGGGGCCTCAAGCTCTTATGAGGGTCTCTGTGCAACAGTTAACCTTCTGAGACCCAAATACAGCTATGGGACATAATCGCTCTTCAATGTGGTTTTTATCGTCTACTGTTATGTTATGAAGGTAAAATCAAATTTTGAAATTTAAATGCAACGGTTCAATGTCAAAAGCTGCGCCTCCATGTACGTGAAAAAAGTAACTATCTCCATCATGTCCACATGTTTGCTATGGTAAAAAGGGCATTTCACTGCTTAAACGCAGAGATGAAGATGGAACTACGTGTAGAACATTGCCATGTTGCTGCGGCATCCGGTATTTTCACGCAATTTCAGTGATTTCGAAATACACCTCAAGGTTGCTTCCGGCAGTCTGGGGGCGACATAGAGGTCTAGGTAAATTTAGTGTCAAATGCCTCAAAAGCGGTTGAAAAGAATACGAGTAAAGCACTTCTTTACAGTTACACATGCACCTTAGTTCATAATCAGAATCAATATTTTGCGTAATCACTTCCGAGTGAATGTCGAAAAATTTTTCAAAGCATTGTGCAATGTATTCTGCAAGGGGTCTTATGAGGATGTAGATCTTGAAGGCGATGCTTTTGCAGATTGTATGCGCCGGAAGCGATTGCAGGAGCCGCGAACACGTCATAGCCGCCACCCTTTCGACACCGCCTATTGAGCTTTGGATGAATACTGCGACATGCTACTTTTCCTACGGTTTCTGCGCAGGACAGCGCCGCGACCCTCGACAAAACAGCACACTGCGCTTCATTAACGTTCCTCGACGAGTTATGCCACAAAAAGTTGCTTGCCAAACACGCTTCCGCTCCAGTGTCCACCGAGTAGAAGGCAAGAGCGCCTCGGTTACGACATTTCAGCTTATGAATCTGCGGCGAACGTTGTTGCCGAAGCGCGTCCGAGCACTTCAGTCAAAGGCTAACACTACCGCGCACTTTCTGTGGTCGAAGGCGGAGTATTGTACATATTGGAAGATAGTTTAAGAGCACCGGGAGTAAGTTGAGTGTGTGGAAAGCGCTGACTCAATCAAAAGCGGCCGCAAAAGAAAGATAGAGAAGGAAGCGAGAGACAAATAAGCCCTTGGCGAGGAAGGCGTTGGCTGCGCGTCACGCGTTAACCGCTCCGACTGGAGCAAAGACGAAGCTTCTAGAAGGGGGCAATGGAAATAGAGTGATAAATAAGCAAAGCGCTGACTGGCGGTGCAAGAATGAGAACCTCCCGGCTGGTGTGGTCACGGCTGGGATGGGAAACAACGAAATGTTGAAGGGGTGGGGAGAGAGTGACGGAGAGGGGGAACGGAACAGTATAGTGGAAACCACCCAGACGAGAAGTAAAAAAAAAAAAAAAAGAGAGAGAGGGTGGAGGTAAGGAGGGGAAAGAAAGGCAAGGACAAAGTGAGAAAATAAACGCGAGCGAAAGAGCCCGGAGGAAATAAAAACTGCAACGGATGAGCGGACGTTGGCGGCAGCGGCTCTGGGCAGCAGGCTGCCGCTGGCGCGGCTTCCTTGCGCAAGCGAAGACAAAAAGAAAAAAAAAAATGAAATCCAGGGCCGACCGAGGCCGGCCGAAAAAACACATCGAGGCCGAATGAAAATAAATCCGCTCACCTCGAGGCGCTGTCCGTTGCCCGCGTATAATCCGTATATATACCGTCAGGAGCCGGGCGGAGCCGCTGAACAAGACGAAAACGAGGGTGGGGGGCTGATGTTTTTACGTGCTCTATCGCGCCGGTGGCCTCTGGAGCGGCGAAGGGGCCACTGCCTTTATCACCGCTCCTCCGGTGCCGCCTCCGAACAGCACCTCGAGCTATTTTCGAATCGCAGCGATCCGAGCGGCTTTTCTCTGGCGTTAACTTATAGTTTCGCTTTAATTTGCCTTTGCTCGGGGGCTGCAGGGAAGAACGAAAACGTGCGCTCGGTTAGAGCGGTGCCGTCGTATGTACGTTTCCGCGATTTCAATTCACGGGTGCGTACGAGAACAGAGAAAAATAAAGTTTAGTGTTAACTGGAGTCTGCGGGAACCGAGTGAATGGCCGAGCGATGCGCTCCCCGCTCAACCCCCTTGGTCTCCTCTCTTCCGCTTCCGCGGAGATCGTCGAAGACGTCTGTTTTTTTTTTTTTTTTTTTTTCGTCTTTCACACGTGTCGCGTACGGAAGGAGGACTCTTTCTTCGCTCTTAGCATGCTTCTGCAGATACTCCACGTCCCATTGCGCAATAATGGCCTCAGGGACTCCATTACATCAATGATTCGAACTGGTCGACGGTGAAATTAGTGGCCGAAAGTGAAACGAAGAATCAAGTAGCTTTTCTTTTCTTTTTCTCTCTCTCTGAGCTGACGCTACAGAAACCCAGTCAAGCCGTGTACTTCAAGCACAGAATACCGCAATGAAAATGTGGAACAATCAACGTGAAAAGAAGGTCGGTTGCAAGAGCTTTGTGTGTGTGTGTGTGTGTGTGTGTGTGTGTGTGTGTGTGTGTGTGTGTGTGTGTGTGTGTGTGTGTGTGTGTGTGTGTGTGTGTGTGTGTGTGTGTGTGTGTGTGTGTGTGTGTGTGTGTGTGTGTGTGTGTGTGTGTGTGTGTGTGTGTGTGTGTGTGTGTGTGTGTGTGTGTGTGTGTGTGTGTGTGTGTGTCCGCCTGCTTTCATTGTTTCAAGTGCGCAGCTTTTGATCACCTTCAGCACAGCTTTTCACAAACGTGGTTCTAACCCTTACGGTAGGTCGTGTGGTTCTTGTGTTCTTTTACTATCTTTTCACTTTGATTTCAATTCGATTCAATTCTCACTCTCACCTTTGTAAAGGGCTCATGAAGGGAGGTGTATGAGTCACTTGACGAACCCTTCGGTCCACTCAGTCAGTGCTAAGGCCGAAATTATAATATGGTACCCTAGAAGTGCTTTGGATGAACTACTTCACATACAGGTGCGCACGCGAGAAGTGTTGGACGTCATTGCAGCGCCAGCGCTGGACTGTCGTCTATTATTGTTATTATTTATTTCCTAGCGTTTCTTTTGTTTAAGGCTTTATTTATGGAAAGAAGGACAACGCAGTCGACGACGGTTACTTCTAGGCCTGAGAAAGTGGCCGATGCAACGCAACACAGGCGCACAGTTCGTAGTTTCGCATGAAGTGAACATGAAGATGATGGTACCGGTATATATATATGCCCAGATGATCTTGTGCATGTATGTTGGTGTGCTATATCGGCTAAAGCAATGATGGGTTGATTGAAGCTGTTAATGTTGTGTGGCAGCGCTTAAGTTGTGTTAGTGGAGGGCTTCTGTTTCATTTGGACACATTGTAATGGCCGCACGTTAAAACGTTTGGTTACAAGTGATAGCGTGCAACCTAAGCGCGGTAGGCGACCGTTAATGTATCGCTGGACAGGTCCGCCTCGTTAATTGTACACTACCGAGAAAGGTCGCATTTTGAGAACGTCATGACTGATTCCACTGCTTTCATGGTTTTGTAACACAGCGTTTTGTGCACGTTTATCACATATATGGGAAGAGCAGTAGCCAGCACCACCTACTGGCGTCAACATCTCCTTTAACACACTTAATAAAAGAATGACAAAAAAAAACCTCCACGTCTAACAAGAGCGAATTACTCTTTTTTTATTTTTTACGCCTATTTTGAGTGACTTCAACCTCAAAAGAATTATCTATGGAAGGTCGGGCGCATTGTGCGAGGGATTTCTTGGTCGAATGACTACCACCACAGCAGCAGAATGAGATTTACAGGCCCTGCTCCGATATTTTTTCACAGCCTATACTCTACGGAATAGGCCTTCTCTGTCTAGAGAAGAATAGGCCTTCTCTGTCTTCCTACTTACTCCCGTTTTGCTTCCCGGAAGCACACCGTAATTTACCGCGTCGCATTTTTTTTTCCCGCGCATAAAGCTGTCCGGCCGAGGCTGCTCGGTAAGCTTCTGTTCGCCGCTAGGGAACTTAAACAGGTGCGAAATATCCGGCGCCCAACAAAAGAGGCTACGTTTATTGGACGCGGCACCTGTACGTCTACCGCGAGAACTGAGGCCGCTGTTCTTCGTGCTACCCGCCTAATTCTTCTCATCACCTCCATTGTGGCTTCAACCGTAGAGTTATTTTATGAGGCAAGGTTTCAGACTCGCTTCGTTTTCTCTCTCCCCCCTTCTCAGTTTTGTTTTATCCGATCAGCGGGCCGTTAATAACGCCATCAGTAAATGATACCACACTTGTGGATAACGCCTTGCGGAGGTTTTCAGTCGTCGTAGCAGCCGCAGACTCCATAAGGTAACGTATTTTAATCGTATCAACATCCGCGCTTTGTCACTGAGAGCAGCTACGCAGAAAAGCAAGGGATGAAACTCAAAGTTTTACGTTCTTTTTGTTGGTGGATATCCTCTTGCAGGTGATACAAGTAACAATGCTCTAACGTTGTAGCATCGTCCAATATTGAATAAATGTGGCAGTAATCTAGGCTATGTACTGGTATGCCATCGATCGCTGAGAATTCGGATGTCTCAGTTGTGGGTACGCCATCTAAAACAACATGGCGCCCAGAACAGACTTTAGCGGCTCTTTTTCAGGGCTGCCCTTGTCACCTGCATCTATTTTAGGCTGAGGAATTCTCTGTCCATGGGAGTGTCTCGTCAGCGTTTAATGAAATTTACTGAGAGTCGAGGAATGTTTAATCTGCACCTTTCTTACCGCGCACGCTTCCTCCGCTCGGGCCCGAGTGGTATGCGCTTGAAATGTGAAAGCTCGTTTGGCTCTAATAGCGAAAATTTCGAGCACTGAATACGATACGAAGCACGCTGACCTCGATTAGTTCGAACGGAATGCCAAATATCGCATTGGCACGAGCAGACACATGTTCGTGTGCGCGTTTGTCTGCGTGCGCGCGCGCGTGAGGGTGTGTGGGTCTGTGTGTGAGGGCGCGCCCTGGAGGGAGCCCAACACATTCAAAAAGCACTTTGCGTTCCATTCGGCTGTACATATGTTTCCATATATAGCGCCATTTTTCTTCCCAATTCCGAGCTTTGAAATGCGGCGAGCTCAGCCACTAGGCAAGTGAGCCATGCGGAAGAACCCCATCGTCGCCCCATCTCCCATGGGGTTGCCTTTTAATACACGTACAATTTTATTATTTAGTAAACTCCTTTCTCTCTCTCTCCCATGGGGCATACAGATGCGCATTTCGCTGCTGCTGACGCGGGCCGTGTGTGTGTGAGAGAGAGAGATAAATAGGTAGAGAGGAAATGCAGGGAGGTTCACCAGATGTGAGCTTCCTGTTTGCTACCCTGCACTCGGCTGGGGGAAATAGGGGTTGAAAAGAGGACCAAGTGAGAGAGGAAGAGAGGCAAAAAATCACGCGCTATTCCACTGCGGTGAAGGTGGATTACCAGCAAAACAGTTTAGCACACGACATGGAGGTGACACAGAATTTAGATCAAAGGTATACGCAAATTTTATTTCTCTTGAGCGACGACGCGTTCTTCGGCGGCATACATTCGCGTGGAAGACTACCGCCACCTCGGGGAGACAGAGGAAACTAGACACGCGCGACGGGACCGCCACGCCGGAAGAGCGGAAAGAAGCTAGGCATGCAAGCGCTTGCAACGACAAGAGAGGCCGGTGCGAGCGTACACATGGCCGACGCGGGTCGCACAGCGGCAAACCTTAAATTATGGGGTTTTACGTGCGAAAAGCACGATCTGATTATGAGGCACGCCGTAGTGGGGTACTCCTGAAATTTGGACCACCTGGGGTTTTTAACGTGCACCTAAATCTAAGTACACGGGTGTTTTCGCATTTCGCCCCCATCGAAATGCGGCCGCCGTGGCCGGGATTCGATCCCGCGACCTCGTGCTCAGCAGCCCAACACCATAGCCACTGAGCATCCACGGCGGGTAGCGCAAACCTTTGAGAAACCCTTATTATCTACCTGAAAGGCTACTGATTTTGAAAATGGTGCCTATTGATAACTAATTTACTGAATATGCATATCCAATTGATGACACGTATAAGCTTTTGCAGAGAATGAAGCAATTTGGCATCAAATGCGGGAGCAGATTTTGCACACGCAGATCTCTTGACGGATGCGAAAGATGCATAGAACCCTAGCCATAGACAGCTTCGCAGTAAGTACATGAAGTTCGTTCCAATTAGCGGCTTGCACGGCCTTCTGATGCGATGTTAAATCCCGTCGATGCTTTAGAACTATACGTCATGTTGTGTGCCAGTGAGCGCAGTAACTCAGTGTACTCAGAGACAATCGCTTTCCGTCGTGCCAACCAAATGGAGGAACGCGGGTCGTGAGGAAGCCATAATTCAAGGGGGTTTAAAGTAGGCATGGACGGATGTGTTACTGAGATGCGTGTTTGGAAACGTGTCCTGTCGGGTTGTCTTTTAAAGGCGATAGTCTCTCTTGGGCTACCTAAACGCGAAAAACTTTGTCTGTCTGTCTGTCACTTGATTCAACCACCCGGTAAAAACCGATGCAACCGCCCGGCCAAAACCAACCAAGCTACTAGCACTGGTGGCACGGGGTCATACACGTCAACATTATGCAGCGGAAAGGAAACCTCAGGCCTACTTTAGGCAAAATATATGTACGTAATCGTGATCCGCAACGTTCATTTAATTAAGAATACACATTGGACTGGTTTTTACGTTAGTGAATGAAAAATCAACGCGTTAGAAATGGTGTCGAAGAGACGCTACGCCTTAAAAACAAGCCGACTGAAGCCACGGCTCTCTAGCCGGCTTTAAGCCAACAGTAATAAAAGGTCCCAACAGATGGCGCGAGAGAAGGGTGAACGCGGGAAATTTGAATTGAATTCAGCAAAACCTCCATTGCATCCATCATGGGAGGACTAAGAGGGGAGGGGAAGAGCGTGAGGGGTAGAAGGGGGAGAAGGAAGGGTGTTACGTATCTGGGACGGCAGAAGACTATCGTCTTTCGACGTCATTTGCAGCGAAGCAAGCAGATATGCAGCCATGTTTTTTACGCGCGCCTTTTCCTGCCACGGCAGACGTTTTATTTTATTTTCGTGTTTCTTTTTCGTTCTCTTTCTTTCTTTCTTTCTTTTTTTTTTGAGACGCGATTGTATTGCGAGCATTTCGTGAAACGTGCAGTTAGCAATAAAAAAAGAAATTGGCAATGAGAATGCGATGGATGCTGTCCTATCCGTTCGCTTGTTGGAACTGCGATAAACTACTTTTGCTCATCTCCTAATATGTATAATCCTATTATATATTGTCACGTTGCCATGATGTTGTAGATACGATACTGCCAAATGCGTCAGTTAAGATAACCAACTCTTTATTGGGCGAACAGTGTATGTTTGGCGATGATATGATATGAATATGAAATAATGTTGATGTGCCCAGTGTCTTTACCATACCTTCTCTTATTCGAATAAACAAATTATAATTGCTGTGAACATATGCATGAAAATTATAATTACATGTATGTACAGTCGGCGCCAAAGCTTTACGGACCGTGGTATTTGCGAAAAAGATTTAAATCTTCGCAGCCTCGGATCTCAACCTTCTGTTCGGATTTTCAGCAATGGTACACGCGAACAACATAGTGCTCCTTTGCTCAGTATAGTTGTCAGATGTTGCTGTCTGTAAATTAGCTTTTGACGCCAACCGCGCATACATAGAGATGATTCAAAGAGATTGATTTGTAGACGTTCAAATTGGTGCTCCGGCAAGCTGGCTCACTTATCTTTTTCATCGCGGAAACATTAGTATCGTCAGAAATGAAGCAGTTCCGATGCAAACTAAGGAAATTGCAAGTGAGCACGTAAGGACCCAACGTTATACAAAGCATGATGCTGTGCTTGGAACAGACATTGTAGCTCGAAGCGGTTATTTTCACGGATTTGTTGCAGGACGCGAAACGCGTTACCATCACGGAGTATGTTATTAAGCATGCGATATTTCCTGCGAACAAGTAGTTTTAAAGCCAGCAAGAGTAAAAAAATGGCCATGGCATTCAAAGGACGTCGGGAATCATTGTATGTATACGTAAAAAAAAAAAAGAAAATAAAGCTTATGTCCGAACAACATGTTTCGATCGTTTCTCATTTCCGATTTTCTTCGCTTCTCAAGTTCGCATAGAATCGCGGAGTCAAGCAAAACGGCCTATACTAAAGCTCACCATGCAAATGCGGTGTATAACGTCTATGGTATAATCAGCAACAACCTAATTAAGCTTAATTTCGGCCGTTATGTCCTCTGTTGGTGCGAATTTCGATTTCACAAAAACTTTACTATGCGTGGTTGTTACACTCCTACAAATTATTATATATATATATATATATATATATATATATATATATATATTGTTTTTTGAGCGCTAACCCCAATGTCGATAATAAACGGCACTTGGGGTCATTAATTAAGGTGGATCCGTTTCTCCCTTAACGGCGTGGAAGGCAATTACGGAAGACGCTTTCGGACGGAGGTAAACCGAAGCGCGCAGTGGGATAGGACGGGGGAAAGAGAAAAAAAGCTCCGGAGCTGAACCGTACAGCTTAAATTACCCGAGGCCGTGCGCAAACCCTGAAAACAAGGACCCTCTCACTTTTCCTTCACGCGAAAAGGTCGAAGAGCAGGAACAACTGCTACAGGTAGCGTTCCTACATATAGATGGGCAGCCTTGGATGTGCGGTCGAAATTAACGGACGCGAACGAAAGCTGCGGTGTCTGCGATCGGGCGGCAACAGCGAAGGAGTAAGTTGGACGAAGGAAAGCGATCTCGTCAGGGCAAGATTGTCTGCCCCCCCTCCCACGTCGTCCAGTCCTTGCGAGTTGGCGTGATGCATGGGTCGCGTTGCTCGGATGGGAAGGAAAGAAACTGTCGGCAGCCATTTATTTCGGCAACGAATTGCCGCTGGCCGGCCTGTAATACGAGCCCCACCGCTGCCGACAACACGGCACGGCTGTATAACCGGCGGGCTGTGATTGCGGTTCCGGTATAAATCGTTTCGTCTGGCCGCCGCCTCTCTTCCTCCGGCCGTGTATCTTAGCGCTCCGATTTTCTCTCTGTCTGCCAACATCTCTCTCTCTCTCTCTCTCATCGCTGACCAAACCGTTAAGGCGCTGATGCTCATTTTGTGTCGCCGCTGATGCTGCTTCTGCTTGTACGTCTCACGTGCCCTGACAGCGATCGTATAGTTCTTACCAGCGGAAGAGAGAGAGAGAGAAAGAAAAGGCTTACGCAGGAAGGAAACGCCGACGCCGGTGTGCTGGGATTCTCCTACCGCCATCTCGATGGGTGATCTTCGAAAGCGAGGCGACCGAGAAGAAACTTCCCATCTGTGGCTGGGTTGGCAGACTCATGGGCGCCCCCGATGGCTATTTATCTTGCAGCGTGCGGGTTGGACACCGCAGCGCACGCTTCGATTGGAGACGGAGAGGGGGAGAGCGAGAGGTGTCTTGAAAGTTGCTCTAATTAGGCAGGTTACGTGGGCTAGCTTATATACATTCAGCTGCTCGTGCATCTTTTAGTCCTTGTGTCGTGTCTCGTGTTGTACTGAGTAGCGATCCGACGGACGGACGGAACCCGTTAGGGTTGTGGACACCAGAACCCGCCGCCTGAGTGACTCGGTATAGCTATGGCATTCAGCTCTTTCTTGCGCGAGGTGAGAGGTTCGACAGCCTGCCGCGGCGGTCGCACTCTGATGACGACAATACGCGAAAGCACCCTAGCCTACCGACATTCGCAGTGAATTGTTGCAGCACATTGTTAATTAATCCGCCTAAGTCGAGGTAAACATAGATGCAGCGGATGTGTTTCTTCTTTTATGCGGGTATGTTCAGAATGCTTGAACTGGTAATCAAAAGGAGAGCAGAAAAAATTTAATTTCATTTGTTGGCGAGGGTAGTGAAGTGTGATCGTTGGTTCATTGTGTAAAATGTGAGTTATAGCAACAAAAACAAAATTGAAAACCCCATCGAGACACACACACACACACACATGCGCGAACGGTTATTTCTTTCGGTAGCCTGATGAGCGTTCGTTTCTTTCCTTTTTTTGCGCTATTCCTCGCTCTTTGGTTGTTTGTAGGACACCTCTACTAGACATTTCACTTTCGCCTCCGCCATCGATATTTCGGCGTAAAAACCTGAGCAATAGAAGGTGATAGCACATAGGCGTATATACGCTGAATCTAACTGCTCAAGCTACGAGAACGAGACGCGTAATAAAGGGAGGCCTTTGTCGGTTCGTTTAGTTTCCCGCCTCCTTCTAAGTTGTATACGTATATCGCTATACTCAGACGGTGCAGTAATCGAGCACTATATACACACGCTCAAGAACGGTGAAACACCCGTATATACACGAAGCTCGACAAGCACCTGCTCCCGATGTGGAGCTCCCCGCTCTCGCGTTTTCGGCCAACGCACCTGGAAACAGCAGTCGCCGAACGAGACGCGGCTGCTCGTCGCCGCCTTTATTATGCGCGCACTCACCGTCGACAGCGGCAAGTGTAAGCGCTCCCCCGAGGCGCGCCGGAGCTACACGCTGTGTGTGTGTGTGACTCGGGGAACCAAAGCCCCGGGTGCTTTGAGGCTGAGTTTAATTAAACCGCCTCTTGTTCTTTCGTCGGGTAGCCTCTTCTCATCAGCGGTGGCTGAAAGAACGGCACCGAAAACGCGCGCTTTGTTTTTCGAGCCTGCGTTTTTGGCGGCGGCGTCGACGATGACGGGGCGGCGGTACGCGTGCGGCTCGGTTTCGTTTCCGAGCTCTTTCTTCTCTGCGCGAAAGAGCGAGTGGCCGCAGTGGTGTGGTGGGGCTCGGCCGAGGTGCAGCTTCGTTTTATCTGCGCGCGGCCAGGCTTTCAGACTCGCCGGTCCCGCCGCTTGGGTTTTACGTTCCCGTACAGACCGACGCTGTTCTCTGCGCTCTGTAACGCACAGCGTTCCCGTTCTCCGCCTTGTCCCTTGCTCGACTACCTTCTCGAAACCTGCTCCTTCAAGCGGTGCTCACGCTACTCCTGTCTCCTGCTCTCTCCCTCTAGAGTTCTCGCTTTGTTGTTGTTGTTTTTCCTTTCGTTCTCTGCGTTCGACCCTTTCGACGTGATAGTTTACTGACGCGCTCCGCGTGTTCGTTGCGTCGAGCCGCGACATTTTATTCCCGCAGGACGGGAGGTGGCACACTTCTTTTTCTACTTCCTTCCTTCCAACTCCTCTGTTCGTGCGCCTCTGTTGTTTTCTCGTTCACTCACTGGCGCGCGCGCCCACCGCTATTGTCGCTCATTTTCCGCTCCCTCGAGGCTGTCTCTGACTGCAGCCATTGTTTGCGGTGATTACGTAACCAACGGCGTGAGAACGCCGGCGCATCATCCCCTCCACTCTACCGCCCCGCGCGCGCTCTATCCCAATCTTTGAGGGCGCGCGTTTTGTACGCGTGGCTGAGCCTCTCGCCATTCCCGGGTCCCTCGCGCGAGCGCATTCGACGAGTGCTCGGAAAAAAAGCCCGCGCTCGCGTTTTCGTTCCCGGGAAACAGAAGCCGGGGGCTTTCGCCACGTTCAGCTACTTTAGTTGGCTAGCGTTTCCTCCTCTCGTTTGCCTTCTGACGAGTCGGCCGTTGAAAGCGCTGTGGTCGGCGCTGGTTCGTCTTTGCCACTGCATACTGCCGAGGAGTGTATCGTTTGTGCATACGGGTGGACTCCCCGGAGGCGATCATGCAGAATGGCGCGCTGAAGCTTAGAGCGCTCGCGCGCATTGTCACTTGGCGTTGTCGTGCGTTGGCATCTTCCCCTCTGCTTGCTTAGGTTGGCGTGCCGCCATCACGCCGATGCTTCTGAACGCACCTACGCACGATTACTTCCGGCACGTATGTCCTTGGTGGGAATGGGGAGGGACCTTATTAAACCATCGAAAAGGCCAATATTCAAAAATTGTCATCCGCCCGCATGTAGTACCAAGGTACAAAGGAAACTTAAGCTGGTTCCAGTTAATAAGGATATGGCAAATCAGTTCCGGAGAACTGATTTGCCATAGTCCTATGTTTTTTTTATATTTTTGTACATATGGCCAAGTTAGCGTTCTTTTGTAAATGGTGCTAACATAGCAATTGATGATAACGTTGAGTAGAACTCTCAGAGAAAAACGAGCGTTGTGAAGTTAGTCAGAAGCAGGAAGCATTCTGATTCATAGCGGTATAAAAGGAAATACGGGGAAGTTACTCGAGTTCGATTGACTTTTTTTTTTGGCGATGCACGTGTTGATCTCGTGGCGCCCCACGTTTCCTTCTTCTTCTTTTTTTTTTCGAAAATTTTTCTCTGCGACATAAAACGTGTGAAACGTATGCAACTTATATGCACATGTGCTTCTGTGTACTGCTGGAACACTACATTGTTAGCTTATGTTTCGTTTTCTCTGAAAGCGATCGGAACGCGTGAAGATTCCAAGGGAACCGGCAAAAGCGGTGACTTTTTCTTGTGTCGTGTTTACCTTTCTCAGGTTCCTCTGATGGCGCGATTTTGTCATTGTTGAACACAACTTCGCTGTACATATGCGCTTTCGCGTGAGATCGTTTAAAGTGGCGTCTCACTAGGTTTGGACATTGGCAACAGACAATCACGGTGTGTAGACCACGTGGTGTCGATCGTGTCAGCAAAGTATCACACCTATACCCCTGATTAAAAGGTACACACCAGTGATACCACGATGAAAACGATTTTCTTCTCTGCATATGATTGTAAGTTGAAATTGTGGACTGCAGTTCAAATTTGGCTAGCTCTCCAGTGCACTCGTCAGTTTCGCTTTGTGCGCCTGAATTACGAATACGTTCAGCTTTTTCACGAGCTTTGGGTTCGTATACATTTGCTGGCAGCTGTACGACGCGATAACAGCGGGAAATTCGAATGAAGGTCCGCGTGCCCTTCTTGTCGGAGTAGCCATTCCTTCCGCAGACAGAAGTGACGTCACAACCGTCAACTTCACGGCACACGCCGCGCACAAATAGCCGTCAGCAGAACGAACAACTCGGGGATTACCGTCGAACGCAGTGCGCGCGAAAGCGCCACCTGATATATGAGCCGCAATTGGATTAAATTCTGGGGTTTGACTTGAAAAAATCGCGATCTGAATTAAAGGTACGTGGTAGTGGGCGACTCCGGACTGATTTAGACCACCTAGGGTTATTTAATGTGTACCCAAATCTAAGCACACGAGCGTTGTCGCATTTTCGCCCCCATCGGTATCCGGCCGCTGCAGCCGGGATTGACCAGATAGCCCGCCTCGTCGCAGCTTCGCCTCCCAACATTACATTTGTTTCTATCTCGCCTATCACTAGAGCGTCAAAAATTATTGTGCTGTAACACTCCTATAAGACTGTACTTTACTAATTAAACTGCACGTACGCGCATTCTGCCAATTTCATTGCATATTGATAACCGAAATTTTTGTGGTGAGACGCCCTTTATGCGCCCATTCGCATCTGCGGCATTTTTCCCGCCGCGTTTTCATCCGTGAAACAGGTCCGCTACAAGATTTCACTGTTTATTGCCAACAAGTTAATTGTGTATTGCTAAGAAGAAGGAACGTATTGAATTCTGTATAAGGAAAAAGAGAGAGAGAGACAGAGGCGCGATTTAACTAGTTTCGAGATCTTTCCGCGCATAGGCACAGTCCAAACAAGAATTAATGCTTTTGATATTTTTAACGTCACCCCCGTTCACTGGCGCTGCAGGTTTGAGCGCGAGTTCTCAGAAAAGTGAAGCTATAGGCCATCGTCTTTTTTACGCTTGTATTCACCATCTTCCCGCAAGAATAATGAGAATGCAGCTTTGTTAGATTATTTTGCCACTCTGTAAACTGATTGGGTGTTGCTCTTTCGCTTCACCTCAATTTCCAAGAGCGTCAAGGCCGCAGCGCATCAACGCGCGCGTCTGTGCTCACGGCGGTAAGCGAGCGTGCGGCTTGCGCTATGGCTTCGGCTACGCCTCGCGCGTATACACTGCTCTCGCTCTCCGACTGCGTTGCGCTGGAAACATGGCGGCGGCGAGGCCGGCCGCGCGCATGACGAACTGCCACGCCTCGCGGCGCCTTATCTGGCGCCCGCGCGCGTCAGGTCGTTAAGGTAAATATTTATCGCGTTCGTTAGCGCCGGCGCGCCCGAGCCAGGGTTCGCACGCGCGTTTCTCGCTGGCTGGCCGCCCAGGGTGAGGCGCGAGAGTGGCGCCACGAGGAACCAGATAGAGGGAGAGAGGGAGACGGGAACAGAAAAGGGCCAAAAAGAATAGAATAAAGAAACAACTGTACGGTTCAGTAACGGAAGGAAGCACGAACGAGGGCGGTGCGTCTGCTTCGCTTGGCTTTCGCTCTCATGAGGGCGGGAAGAGTGCAAAAATCAAATAAAGGAGAAGGCGCCACGCCAGCCATCATAAAAGGCCGAGAGGTCAATGCGGTTGGTCCCCTTAGGGTTATTACAGTAATGCGCCCTGGGGAAGAGAATGAAGATGCATTCCGGTGCGCTGCTTTTCTGGCACGCCCCGTCTGCGGCCGGTACCGCTGCTGCTGCTGCCCGCGTGCTGGTTCGCCTAGGAGGAAGTGAGAGTGCATCGGCGACGACGTACAACGGGAACGCTGGGGGTGGGAGAACGTGGCTTCTCTCATTCATAGAATAGAGAGTGCAGTTGTGAGGGAAAGAGGTCAGATATAGAGTGTGGAAGGAAAGGGCGGGCAAGTGTATCAGCGCTCCCATGCGCTATACTCAAGGCAAAGAATGTAACTACGCCGGTGCGAGAGCGCAGCAGAGAATTATGCACAGACACGCACACACAAAAGAAGCAGAGGGCACCGACGGGCGAGATGGGGAAGAATTATGAAAAATGAAAGAGCACGAGATGTGTGGGGGCAGAAAGCGAGGCCGTCATCAGTGCTCTTGACACCACCGTGTTCGCCACCTCCGTACCGTGGAGCGCTCGCTCCTTCGTCATCTTCGAGGAGGTGTGTGACTCGTCTAATATGCTATCCGCACCTGGGTGCGCTCTCACGACTCGTGTTGTCTCTATTTTTTTTTCTTTTTTTTTTCGTACTTCGTGTCTTTGACGGCCATTAGCGCTTATAGTGCGCCAGACGCGGACAGCTGCTCCGCGTGCGTTGGTTCTGTGGCGCCGCATTGGCGACGCATTCGGGGTTGTCACACTGCGGTCTTCCGCGAGCGTTCTCCCCTTCGATGTCGTCGTGTAGTTCTACATTACCTGTATGCATGATGTCAGGGTTTTTCCATTTATCTACGTTGCTCTTGTCATATACGTACTCTCAGCAGGAAGCACATACTTCCAACATCTCCACCTGACCCCCCGAGGTCTGTCTGTCTGTCTGTCTGTCTGTCTGTCTGTCTGTCTGTCTATCACACACACACACAACACACACACACACACACACACACACACACACACACACACACACACACACACACACACACACACACACACACACACACACACACACACACACACACACACACACACACACACACACACACACAGCGTTTCTAATTTCCAACTTGAGCGTTTCCCAATTTGGAATATTACGTCACATGTTAAAAAATTTGCTTCTCCTCTAGATGTTGCCTCTTCCTTGAATCTTCTAACTTTGGAAACGCTGGTTTTGCCTTTGGTAAATGTTGCGTAAGTCTCTGCAAGAGAATGTGACTGTTGCTTATCTGCTGATACCGTAATTGCAGTCGACTATTCTCCGCAACTTTCGCGCGTGAGCGCATTACAATCGGCGGACGTTCTCCTTCTTCTTTACTCGGGGGTTTCGGGTTGCACAATCCTCCCTAATGGCGCGTTTGATTGATCTCACCCATTCTACTTTCGTGCTCCCTCCTCGTGCCTGCGCAATGGCGCTGACTGCTCGCTCGTGCACTCGTGTAGCTAACCATAATACCGACCCTCTCATTTTGCCCCGAGACCCTGATGTAATGCGGGTGCCGTCCCCTTTCTTTCATTATTTACGTATTGCTCGAACTCTCGTCAGTCGTTTTTTCACTCAGGTGCAGAGAGAGAGATACAAAATTTTTATGATAAGCTGAAGATGTTAGCCTGGCTGATCGCCTGGCACGCTACTCCAGGTGTTGGGTGACAATTATGATACACACAGTGCTCGCATAAACACGCAAATAGCACCATAGTCACCAGACACACACATACGCCATAGTAATATTTACAACGTTTCCGCAGGGCCTGTAAAGCTTATAAACACCGATGCAGTCGTATATACACTTGTCCCTTTGAGCTAGCCACGTCGTCAAAAACAAAACGGGGCAGGAGTGCACATGTGTCTTGGTTTCACTCAACTCTCGCAGTTTCCCTCCCCTCAGTGCTAGACTTTGTCATAATTAATTAATTAATGAAATAATACTTCGTGTTAGGAACATATTAGATGTCGTATTGGAAAGTTCGGGCTATGTTTTGCCAACTCGGTCCTTGATAGCGTTAAACGAGAACATGGGAAGTTGGGCGTTCTCGCATCCCGGCTACGTTGGAGTGCAGCCGCCTCGACTGGCAGTCGAAGCCACGACCTCGTGGTGCTCAGCAGCGCAACGCCATAGCCAACAAGCCACAACGGTAGATATCACGTTGCTTGAAAGAAACCCACTAATGCCAAAATCGCTTCTTCTACGAACTGCAGTATATGTGGATTGTACGAACAGCCGCCATCAGACTTAACTGAACTCGAACAACGAAGACACATTTATATGTATCCGCTTACCTTTAAAGAACAGAGGCTGTAAGGAGCAAACATGGAATTCTTCGGAAGTAAGGCGCATTCTGTTAGCAGGTTCAAGGCATCCCACCAGAAAATCTCCTGCACCCACACAAAAAATATCCTCATTGACACTCATTACGTGTTCGGATAAAGTATGATGGCGAGTGTGCGTCGAGTTAGCAAACGACGACTTTTCGCGCGCAGTATAGGTCACGCGGCGTCCTGCCGCTAAGGGCCAGGAAGGGATCGAACGGTGAGAAAACAAAAGGGAAATCGGGCAGACGAATAAGCCAAACAGAGGAGGAAGGAGTGGGAGGGGGGGGGGGGGGGAGTTCGAGTTGCGGTCTCGTGCCGTAAGAGCGGCCGCTTGTTCCGCCCTCGGGCGCGCTTTGGCGCGGAACGGAATAAATGATTCGCGGAATGGACGCTGCTGGCCGCCTTCGCGCCGCCATCCCGTCATTTGCATACACGCAAATGGGACGACGGTGGGCTGGGCCGGACGCGTGGTCGCTTGTTTTATATGCCCGCACCGCGCTTAAGCGTAAAATAGCGGTTTCGCGCAAGCGCGGCGCGCGTTCGCGTTTTTTTTTTTTCTCTTTTTTTTTAAAGGTTCTTCTCCTCTTCCTTGACCGTCGGTAGAGCGCATACCTCTG